>NC_133657.1:129813243-130113243 GCF_009905375.1 Apium graveolens | reverse complement strand
GCCTTGTTCTTCCCTTTATCATGCTTTGTTTTCTTGCACTCTGTAGCAAAGTGACCAGGTTCATCACATGTGTAACACTTGATCTTTGTCTTATCTACCTTTCCAGCTTTAGAGCCCTTTTCATCTCATCTTCCAGTTGACTTCCTTTCACTTCCAGTGAACTTCTTCCTGATGCTTCTGTTATTCTTAGACTTCCTGAATTACATCCTCCTGAAGCCCTTAACCAGCAATGCAGCCATTTGCATGACGTCATAATCTGTCATGTTCTCATCAGTTTTAGAATCAGTATCATCATTAGGATTTGATGATGAATCATCAGTATCTGATTCTGGCAAATTGTTCTTCTTTCTTATCACTCCAACAGACTTTTCTTTTGAAGCTTTATCATTTAATTTCAAAGCAACTGATTTCCCTTTGCTGCTTTTCCTCTCTTTCTTTTGCTAGACTTCCAAATCATGAGTTCTCAGCATGCCATAGACTTCATCCAGAGTAATTATTTCCAAATCATACTGATGTCGTATGATTGAAGTCTGAGTCTCCCATTCTTCACTCAAGGCTCTCAGAAACTTGGTGTTTGAATCCTCTCGATCATACACCTTTCCCACCAAAGACAGATTGTTGAGCAGGGTCTGAAATCTATCATTGATGTTAGTGAGACTTTCATCAGGCTTGTCCTCAAACTGTTCATATTCTTGAATCAGGACGGCCTTTCTGTTCTTCTTGATGGCCATGGTTCCTTGACATTGGGTTTCAAGAACATCCCAGATCTCTTTGGCCGTCTTATAGGCTAAAACCCTATTTGACATCACAGAATCAAGACTGTTATGCAAAATACCTTTGCATCTTTCAGCACAACAACTTTCTCTTCTGGTGTCCACTCACTCTTCTCCTTTAGCTGATAGTATTCAGCAACAATAAGACTTGCAGGCACCAGTTTTGTTGGCATGTAGGGTCCATCATTAATCACGTCGAGATAATCTGGATCTGAAGCTTCGAGGTGCATGAGCATCTTCACCTTTCATGTAGGATATTCAGTCTTTTTCAGAATGGGAATTTTAATACTTTCATACTTGTTCAGAGACATGTTTAGATTGTTTCTGATTGTAAGTTTATTAGTGAGCTCTGATACCAATTGTTTCCCAGTAAAGATACAATTATTTAAGGGGGGTTGGATACAATTGTATAAATGTTTCGAACAAGTAATAAAATATAACAGCTTTTTATATTTCTGATAAAAACTGTTACAAAACCCTCTCAAAAATACTGATGTTCTTGAGAGCTGCTAGATCGAATGATACTCGAGATCGATACACTATGTGATGACCTAAATTGTGTTTATATACTACACAGCTACAACTAAACAATCTAAGATATGCATTATCAAAACCTACTGAAACTGATACATATCTTCAACTGAATAGATAAAGTCCTATAACTCAGACGTAAAAGATATCTACTCCACAATACAAGGAACATAACAAATCTTCTAAGATGACTGTCTTCAAATACTGATGACATCCAAATGTTGATGATGTGTCAAATCCTGACGACACATCAAATACTGATGACACTCGAACAACCAGATCATGAGCTTCTTCTGATCATTGAGAATTCAATATGTAACAATGCCAATTTTATAAATACTAGTTTTGTTTTTGGTTTTACGGAATAATGTATTGACAATTTAGTTTTGATAGAATAATCTTACACAAGTCATGTTGCTTTTAATTACTAATGTGAGAATGAAAATATTAAAATTTCGTAGTTAATATATCAAATTGAGTTTCGGTTATTTTTCGGCCCAAAAGTAATTTGGTTATTGTATTGTATAAGTAGCGTAACAACTAATTAAACTTCACTTTTATTTTAGATATACATCATTTTTGTTGGGGCAAAAATGATGTCTAAGAAATAAATAGTAATCAGTTTTTTCTTAAAAAACTAATGTTAATAAGTACATTACAATCGGTCAAGGATGATGTCTAAGAGATGAATATAAATCAGTTTATCTAAGAAAACTGATGTTAATAAGTACATTATACATCAGTAAGGGATGATGTCTAAGATATACTTAGACATCACTTTATTTTCAGGAGTACTGATGTCTAAGTTACAAACATGCATTGATTATAGAAAAATACACTATGTTATAGAGCATGTTATACATCACTTTAAAAGAAAGAAACGATGTCACTTAGTGTGTGACATGTTTTACAGAATATATTACAAGTAATTTGTTCATAAAATTAATTATTTCTAACATATATTGTAAAACTTTGCTGTTATAACATATCTCTATTTTAGTACATACATTGGTTTCTGGCTAATGTCTAAGATAGACATCACCGACTAAGACATCGGTTGGGAAACAACATAGACATCGGCCAAAAACCGATGTCTATTGTCCCTTTTCTTGTAGTGGCCTAAATGGTGTCTCAAACTGATACTTGAGCCAACCAATGCTCAAGTATCTCTTGTACAATACCCAAGATGACTACATCTCTTAAGAATACATATCAAACATAATATGACTATGTATATTTAGCCATCCAAAACTTAGCCAACAAGACATACCTAATCCGATTTAGTAATTGTCAACCTATACAATTATTATCCAATCCGATTATGACAATTATTATCTACCTATAAAATTATTATCTATTCTCATTATGATAATAATTATCTATCACCATGCCCATATTACCTATTGGGTTGAAACCCAACAATTATTCCCAGTTTTTATCTGCAAGTCCAATCACAGACTCTTCTAAATAATTGTTTTCTGGGTTGACATCTTTATAAACTTTGAGAACAATAAGATATAAGATGAACATTGAATTGAATGAATATGAGATTTTCCTCCCTTGTAGCATTTTTGTTATGCCCAAAATTTGTTACAAGAATTATTCGGGTTAATTGGACTCAATTAGGGCAGATTATTAGGTAATTTCCTACTTCAAGATGAATTAGAGCTTACCTTCCTCCCAATAAATGGAGTGTGCGCCCTCAGGATAACAGAACATGTGAAGCTCTAACTTGTGAAGAAGATAATATGCGCTGAATTGTATTATTTGGAAGAAGGTGGATTTTTAGGAAGATTTATTGGATGCGTTATGATGCGGGGAAGATGATGGATGATTATTACTACCATATTTTTTCATGTACTCTATTGAAGAAATCATTCCTGTAATGCAACCATGTGAAGGCGGTGTTCGTGGTCAAAGACCTCCAAGGGTATGCCTGGACGGAAGGCCTCCTCTTGTAGTCAATGAGTGTCCTCATAGTGGATGTGGGGTAAACTCTGGTGTATGTTTTGAGAGCTCTTTCTCTATAGTCAACGGGTGTCCTCATTGGGAGACTTGGGAGTATCCTTTACTTTGTATCCAAAAGCTTGGGATCACTTATTCTGTAATATGGTGGGGGCTCCTTATTCGAGGGACAAGGATGCATCCAATATTTGGGGTAAACCATAGTTATACATGCGTTTACGGACTAGAGTAACAACTAGTGGTGGAGGGTTCTTTTCGGCCGGAGAGATGTCTTATCCACAAAGTCTCGAAGCCGTGGATGAGTCTTGGGTCTTTGTGGTTAGCCTCTTTAACGGATATTCTGTTAGGAATATGTGTATTAGTTTGATGATAAGTTAAACAAAATACTTAAGTAGAAATCTAGTGTTTGTAGCCTCAACGGATAAGACCATCTTGGCTATCCGTTGAAGGAGTAGCTTTACTTAGCAATAAGTTTAGTATTGTAGCACATTTCATTCTCTGGATTCAAGTTGTAATTTTTAGATGTTGTAGGAAATTATCAGTCATGTTGACTACTAGTGGATATGCAAATAGGAGGGCTAATTGTAAATATTTCATGCCTTGTAATTTTGTATAAGTGAAGAAGTATCAACTGATATTGAAGACCTTCAACGGATAAGAAATAAAGCTTCAACGGATGTCTCTAATGCTTCAACGGATGTCTCTAATGCTTCAACGGATGTCTCTAATGCTTCAACGGATAATATCCATCAACGGATGAGTGCTTCAACGGATAAAGACTTCAACTGATAATGCATCAACGGATAAAGCTTCAACGGATAAAGCCTCAACGGATAAGGTATCAATGGATGAAAGCTTCAACGGATGCTTAGTTCATTAACAGTTGATAGTGACAATTCACAAGCTGACAGAGGCACATGGGTTGACAGAGACAAACTGGAATGTGGAAGCCTCTATGAGGAATCAAGAAAATGCAGCATTTCCATTCTGATGCAAATAAGGAAGTATTCAAAGATCTACAGCCAAGCCTAAATTGTATTTGATAGAGAAATGAAGAAGAAACATGTGAATATAGGACACATGACTTTAGATCAGCTGAAAAATAGGCTAAAGTTGGTTGAGGATAAGAAGGAAACTAAAAGAAAATCTAAAAGAAATGGGAAGGTAGGGATTAATAAATATAACAATTACACACCTGATAGGTATGCTCCTAGAAAAAGTTGTGTGCATTATAAAAGTGTTAATCACCTATCTGATAATTGCAAATCTCTTAAAAATGCTCCCATGTCTTCAAATCCCTCCATGCCTAACATGTCTATGTCACCTCTGCATGCCATGCCTGTTATGTGTCATCAGAATCCCCATGCACATTTTGCAAACATGCCATATATTAATAATCCTTATTTTACTGCATTTAGTATGCCCCAAATGCCATACAATATGCCTATGTGGAATAACATGTTTGCACAATCTATGCCTTATCAAATTCAATCAAATGTGCTAAATGATTCTGTGACTAACCCTACACTTCAACCAACCACATCTGAGATCAAGGTTGACCCAAAGTTACCTAAGTCAAAAGATGCAGGAGGAATGAAGTCTAGGAAAAAGACTAACAAGGCTAGACCCAAGGAAACTTAGGTACCAAAATCAACTTGATTGATTTTGTTGTGTGCAGGGAAAAAGAAGGAATCTATGGTACTTGGACAGTGGCTGTTCAAGACACATGACAGGAGATTTCACCCTGCTCACAGAGTTTAAAGAGAGAGCTGGCCCTAGCATAACCTTTGGAGATGACAGCAAAGGATTCACTATGGGATATGGCTTGATTTCAAAAGAAAATGTCATCATTGATGAAGTTGCATTGGTTGATGGTCTCAAACACAACTTATTGAGCATCAGTCAACTATGTGACAGAGGGAATACTGTTTCCTTCAATTCTGAAGCCTGTATTGTCACAAGTAAAAAGGACAATAAAGTGGTTCTAACTGGAGTTAGAAAAGGAAATGTGTACTTAGCTGACTTCAACTCTACAGATGCAGAATCCATTACTTGTCTTTTCAGCAAAGCAAGTGCAGTTGAAAGTTGGCTATGATACAAGAAGCTGTCCCATTTGAATTTCAAGACAATGAATGATCTAGTCAAAAAGGACTTAGTTAGAGGAATGCCTCTAGTGGAATTCACAAGGGATGGACTGTGTGATGCTTGTCAGAAAGGAAAGCAAAAGAAAGTATCATTCAGTAAGAAGCTTGAATCTGCAATTGATGAACCATTACAACTGCTACACATGGATCTTTTTGGACCAGTCAATGTATTGTCAATTTCAAGGAAAAGATACTGCCTAGTGATTGTTGATGATTTCTCTAAGTTTTCATGGGTCTATTTTCTTGGATCAAAGGATGAAGCTAGTGAAATCATTATCAATCATATCAAGCAAGTCAACAATCATCCTGATTTCAAAGTAAGGAATATTAGGAGTGACAATGGAACTGAGTTCAAGAATTCAACCATAAAGTTGTTCTGTGAAGAAAATGGGATCATGCATGAGTTCTCAGCTCCAAGGACTCCACAACAAAATGGTGCGGTGGAAAGGAAGAACAGATCACTAATTGAAGCTGCAAGGACAATGCTTGAAGAGTCAAAACTCCCAACTTACTTTTGGGCTGAGGCTGTTAACTGTGCATGTTACACTCAGAATATTTCTCTAATCAATCAGGCAAAAGGCATGACTCCCTATCAATTATTCAAGAGAAGAAAACCAACTTTAAACTTTCTGCATGTCTTTGGTTGCAAATGTTACATCTTAAGGAATCAATCTGATCACAAAAGAAAGTTTGATGCAAAGGCTGATGAAGGAATATTTGTTGGTTAATCTGCTGGAAAATCATATAGGGTCTACAATCTAAGAACCAATATTGTCATGGAATCTGTGCATGTTGTGTTTGATGATAAAAAGATTGATGGACTAATAGATGAGGGACATCATGAAGGACTCAAATTTGACAACATTGAGATATATTGTGATGATAGTGAAGATGAGAATGATGAATAAGGCATCTCAAGAAGAATTCAGAATCTGCCTTTGGATAATGCACAGAATGCTGCATCCGTTGAAAGTCATAATTCAGCTTCCGTTGAAAGGAGCAATGCAGCATCCGTTGAAAGATAAAGTGCATCATCCGTTGAAGTTCATAATGAAGCATCCGTTGATCACAGTCTATCAACGGATAATCAATTCACTTCATCAGTTGATAGAGCTCCCAATTCCTTTCAAAGGATCAGCAACTCAGGGGGAGTTTCAACCAATCAACATTCTATCTCACATCATGACAATACTGAGGCAACCTCATCTAGAGCTAATCTACCACCTCAAAGGAAATGGACCAAGAATCACCCTTTTGAACTGATCATTGGTGATGCTACATCTAAAGTGCAAACTAGAAGGGCTACTCAAAATGAATGTCTGTATAGTAGCTTTCTATCACAGGAGGAACCTTAGAGAGTGGAAGAAGCTCTATTGGATCCAGATTGGATTTTAGCAATGCAAGAGGAGCTAAACCAATTTGAAAGGAACAAAGTATGGAAGCTGGTACCCAAGCCAAAGAACAAGAGTTCTATTGACACAAAATGGGTATTCAGAAACAAGGTGGATGAAAATGACATTGTCATAAGGAATAAAGCCAGATTGGTTGCTAAAGGCTATTCTCAACAAGAAGGAATAGATTTTGATGAAACATTTGCTCCAGTTGCCAGACTTGAGGCTATCAGAATCTTTCTAGCCTATGCAGCCCATGCCAATTTCAAAGTCTATCAAATGGATGTCAAGAGTGCATTTCTAAATGGGGAATTGGAGGAAGAAGTTTATGTAAGCCAACCTCCAGGATTTGAAGATCCAAATTTTCCAGACTATGTGTATTATCTGTTGAAAGCACTCTATGGACTAAAGCAAGCACCTAGAGCCTGTTATGAGACTTTGTCAAAATTCCTTCTAGATAATCACTTCACAAGAGGTACTGTTGACAAAACTCTCTTCTTTAGAAATGTTAATGGCTCTAAAATACTTGTTCAAATTTATGTAGATGATATTATATTTGGATCTACTGATGATAAGCTTTGTAAAAAGTTTGCTAAATTAATGCAAAGTAAATATGAAATGAGCATGATGGGAGAGCTAACTTATTTTCTTGGTTTACAAGTTAAACAAGTTAGTGGTGGAATTTTCATTAGTCAAACTAAATACATTTATGATCTTTTAAAGAAATTTGACTTAATGGATTGTTCATCTGCAAAAACTCCCATGGCCACTGCCACCAAGCTTGAACTAAACAAGGCTGAAAAGTCTGTGGATATTTCAAGTTATAGAGGCATGGTTGGCTCACTTTTATATTTAACTGCTAGTAGACCTGATATAATATTTTCTACATGTCTCTGTGCTAGATTTCAAGCTGACCCTAAAGAATCTCACTTAGTGGCTATTAAAATAATCTTCAGATATCTCAAAGGGACTCCAAATCTAGGAATTTGGTACCCTAGAGAGTCTGGTTTTGATCTAATTGGCTACTCAGATGCAGATTATGCAGGCTATAAAAATTGACAGGAAAAGCACAACTGGCACCTGTCAATTTCTAGGGAACAAGCTTGTGTCATGGTTCAGCAAGAAGCAAAATTCTGTTTCTACATCAACAGCTGAAGCTGAGTACATTGCTGCTGGTAGTTGCTGTGCACATATACTATGGATGAGGAATCAACTATTTGACTATGGTTTGACTGTTGACAAAATTCCAATATTCTGTGACAACACAAGTGCCATTGCCATTACTGAAAATCCAGTGCAGCACTCAAGAACCAAGCACATTGATATCAAGTAGCACTTCATTAGGGAACATGTGATGAAAGGTATAGTGGAACTTCATTTTGTTCCAAGTGAAAAACAGATTGCAAACATATTTACCAAGCCACTTGATGAATCAACATTCACAAGATTAGTAAGTGAGCTAGGTATGCTTAATTATTTATAAATTTATGTCCTCTATATAATCTGCATTGAAGCCTGAAATAAATTTGCTGCAAGAACAAAGTTGGCTTTAAGAAAGACCTATCCTATCAACGGATATTCCCTATCCGTTGAAAGCCAAAATTGTTCTATCAACGGATGTTCATTATCCGTTGAAAGACAAATACATTTCTGGTAATTTTATCCCTCAACGGATAAAATAGTGTTGGTCATCAACGGATAACTATTTACCTTATCCGTTGAAGTGTCACATCAATTACTTTCAGTAAGTCACAGCCGTTGATTTCTTTACTTAACCGTTGATACAGATATACACTGTTGTATGTATTTGTTTTAAAGGCAATTTAGAATTTCTACAGTTTTATTTATTCTTGAACGGTTGTAATTTACTTAAAAGTATCATTTTATTTACGTTTTAATTCAAGAAAGTATAAAAGCCCATTGAACTCTTATTTTCACTTTACGCTTTCTTGCAATTTTCATTCTCCTTCTCTCCCAAAATTCTCAAGTTTTTCTCCGCAACCTCTACTCACAACAATGGCACCAGTAGTCAAAATTATGTCTCAAACAGGATTTATTTATGAAAAGAATAATTTCATAGCTTTGGTTGAAAAGAATGAAGCCCATTCTGATTATCATAAGATGATGGACTTCATCAAAAATTGCAAACTGAGCTATGCAATGCTGGAAGCCCCAACCATCTACTGTGAGGTGATTGAGGAGATTTGGACAACTGCAGAGTTCAACTCCACAGATATGACTATTGTCTTCTCTCTCAAAGCTAAGGATTATTGCATTAACTGTGATGATATACAGTCTTGCTTTAAGTTGCCTGAGAATAATGTCATAACACCACACACTGATAAAGATGTATCTGCTATGTTAGATTCCATAGGCTATGCTTTTGATTCTGCTAGTTTAGGTAGCATTAGAAGGAAAGGCCTTAGGAAAGAATGGAGTTTTCTTGGAGATGCCTTTATTAAGGTTTTCTCTGGGAAGATTAGTAATTTTGATGCCATAACTTGATCTCTTGTTAATATGCTTTATATGCTAGTTTCTGATAGGTACTTTAATTTGAGCAACTGTGTCATGCTAGAATTAGGTTCCAGATTAGGTAACAAAGCTAATAGACCACATAACATCTACTATGCTAGATTTTTTATGTTATTGGCTAACCATGTTGCTGAAGGATTGGTTATATCAAATGGGAATAATAAACTCAAATGCTGGGCACAAGAGAAAAAGGTCCTTGCAGACCTTTTGAGAATGAACCTCAACAGCCAGGTGCCATTGGTATATTTGCCAATCATGAATGCACCACAGGTAAGTGAGGTAAACACTTCTATAACTCCTACTATTTCCAACCCCGTTGTTTCTTTGTCTTCCAGTGTGGCAATGGAATCTGTGTCTTTGTCCAAACAGGTTCCTACCAAAGCCACCAAAACTAAAGTTTCAAAACTCAAGTCAAAGAAAACTACCTCTGTTGTTTCTCAAAAGACAACAGTTGTAACAACTACCATAAACCCTGAAGGGAGTGAACAGGGTGTGAGTGGTGAGGGGAGGGGTGAACATCAAGAAACCCCCCAGGATAAGGTGGGAGAGGTGAGTGGTACCCAAGCCAGCCAAGCCACAGTCTCTCAAAAGACTGTGGTGGTTCAAAAGGAGTCAAACACATCCCTAATTGCATCCTCCCAAAAGGGTGCAACTATTGAAAATAGTCCCTAACCAGGGACACAGACCAAAAGAGGGAGGGACACTGAAGCCACACATTCACCAATTAAAGCCTTTTCAAGGAAGAAGAAGGCCAAGACCCTAGTTTCCACACAAGGGGCACACACAGCACATATACATCCACCTGTATCTGTGCCTTCTCAAATTCAGCTTGATGTGATTCCAGAAAATATGGAGTCACAGCCCCATTCCCTCATAATGGAAACACACCAATCATCAAACTCTCCATCACCCTCTCTGGATGTGGATATGATATTCACATCAATTCCTGATTCTCCCTCATTAAAACTCAGGGAGGAGCCCCACTCAAAACCTGATGATCATCATCTTTTAGATGATTTGTTGGATCATCAGCCAATTCTTTCAGATGTAGTTGAAGAATCTGTGTTACCTCACTTAAAATCAATTCACACAGATTCAACAATTGTGTCACTTTCAATATCTACATCTTTTCCTTCTTCAACGGATATCTCTCATCCGTTGATAAGTGGTTGTTCTTCAACGGATAAGCTTAACAGCAGTTATCCGTTGATATCATCAGTTTCCACTTCAACGGATACTCCCTATCCGTTGATGGTCTCTACACACATAACAGAAACAATTCCAACTGTAGAGGACATGGTTACTGTACAATCACTTTTAGGTTTGAGGGAATGGAGTGATCTTTTGAGTGAGAGGCTGGGTTGCTCCCAGGAAAAAGGAGAGGTTGAGAGTCACCATATGCATGCTATTTCTTCCAGCATGGCAAAAGTGAGTGAGAGAAGTGCCACCTTAGAAGGTGAGGGTGAGGGTGTGAGGGTGTGTGTGAGCCAGGGGGAGCCCCTGATGCAAGAACATAGAGAAAATGGGAGAAAGGCAGGTACAGAAGCTATAAGGGTGGATCCAGCCATTGCTAGTGAGTCAATGACAGTGGATGATGCAGAAAAGGAAAGACAATTTCAGCAACATTACAAAGCTGTAATTGATAACATTTCCTTGGATGCTGACAGTTTTACTCATCCTGTTTCAGCCTATCAATTATTGGCTACTCAGGGCAATGTGGAGGCAGAACAGACTTTAAACATTGTACACACTTCAGAATCTCTTCTCAGAGACAAAGCTGTTGTTAACAGGCTGCCTTCTCAAGCTGGTGAGCCATCTGAAGAATTTGGAGTAAATTCTAATGATGATGACTCTGATTCTTTGGATGAGAGCATGAACTTAGGGGGAGTAGCAGACCCAAGTTCTGTTCCAGATCTTCCTGAATGGGCATGAGAAAAAGCATCAACACCAGGAGAGTTTGGTGTCACTTTGGTCAGACAAGTCATGACAATTCAGAAGGCCCTTCAGGAGACTACAGATGCTGATACCAAGACAATACTTCAAGCTCATCTGGAATCTCTGCATCTCTTGCATTTGCAGCATTTCAAACAGAATCTAAGTGTGGATGAGCTCAAGCAGGACATTGCTGATCTGAAATCCTACAATGCTGAGAAGTTGGATTCAGTCATACCTTATGGTACTATGCAAGATTTGTTGGGGAGACTGAGGAAAGAATCTGATGCTGACAAGAGGCTGGCCAGATTGGAAACCAGAGTTCAGATCATTGAAGACTCTATGGTCACTATTCTTCAGAATCAACAAACTCAAACAAATCTACTCATGCAGCTGGCAAAAGCACAAGGCTTGACCCCTACCCTTGATGATAACAAAAAGGGGGAGAATAAAGGGGAAGGGGAAGGAGAGCCATCAACAACAGTTCAAATTTCTCAAATGCTAGTTCTTGCCATCACCACTTCTCCAATTATTCAAATCAAAGGAAAGCTTGATGGAATTGATCTAATCCAGATAGCAGCAGCTGAATTGCAAGTCAAAGAGCAAAGGAAGAAGATTGATGAAAAGATGCAACAAATATTTGGTTCTACAACTTCTCAATCACAATCTGTGAAGCACAGCACAAAAGTGGAATCAATTATTGTGGAGCTCAAGCCAGTAGGGAGGAATAAGGTTGGAGAGACTTCTTCCAAGAATCTGAAATCTATGGTTCTCAAGCCCAACAACAGATCCAATAAGGACTCTACAAAGAATCCTCTAAGCCTTGCTCAGATGAAAGGAGTGGATTTTCCTCTTCCAAAGCCTGATGAAGACAAGCTTTTGGGTAGAAGTATCACAAAGCATAAAGAGACCATGGATGTGGCTGTAAGGAGGAACATGGCTATTATCTTCAGAGAGGGAAAGAGCATATGTGTGATGCAAGGACATCCCAAATTCTCAATAGCCAAGAGGGAAGAAACCAGAAGGTTGAAGGAAGAAGCCAAACAGCTAAAGGCTGACAAAAGAGCACAAGCAAAGCTTGAAAAACAGCTAAAGTCAAGTCAGGCTGAAGAACAAAAAGAAATTGAAGACAAAAGTAAGATGAAGCTATGGGGGACATGGTTGATACTGATATGGAAGAGAGAAGTAAGGAAAGAGAAGAATGGCAGAAAGGGAACAGAAAGAAGGCCAATGCAAAGAGAAAGATGGTAGATAAGACTGAAGAAACCCAATCAAAATTCAAACCACTACCCTCTATTCCTGAACCCATTGTGCCTGACCCCTTCATGAACATTCATGGTGAAACAATCATTCCCAAGGAGGAACCAATTGATTGGGACACCATCAAATTTCCCACCTTCCTAACCTCTTCTCCACCATCAAAGAAGCAGAAAAGAAGAATCAAATCAACACCCTCTAAAGCCTCAATCAAATTCACACAGAAGCCTAAGCCTAAGCCTCAAGCCTCTAAGGATGATTATGTTCACATCTGTGACATAAAAGAATTTTCAGACATTGAACTCTATCTGGATGAGCTGGAGGAAGTAAGGGGAATAGCTTTCTACAGACAGCTACCATAAAGACTAGTGTTCAAATACAAAGGAGATGGGGAAAGAACTTGGCCTCTCTACAGGATTCTGAATGAAGGCTACTCTACCTTGGTTAGAGTCTACTCAGCCATACAAAGGGATTCTGGCTTTACCAGGACTGCCAAGACTGAGATTCTCAAAAAGATTGCCAACATAAGGAAAACTTGGTGGGAGCCCAATGCCTTGCCTAGAACATTACTCATTCAAGAAAGAGGAATTACAGTTCACAAATCACCTCATTGGTTGATGGAGTTTAGAGACAACAAAGGAGTCAGAAGATTTTTCAGAATTGAAGATCAGCTCAAGATTGCCAGTAATGAAACTCTCAAGGATATGCAATCTAAGTTGGACATCAATGAAGAAGATGAAGCTGAATTCTACAGAAAACTTCAACTTCAAATAGAGGAGAATGACAGGAGGCTAGGAAAGAAAACAAGGAATCAAAGGAAAAGAAACTAATCTGCTCAGGCTAAAGGAGCACCCTTGGAAATAATGTAATTCTTCAATTCCATCTCAGCATACACATTTTTGCAGCACTTTTGAATTTCTGCTTTATTACAGTTTATATATTTGTCAAGTGTTTTGTTATCATCAAGCTAAACCCAAATTTATGCCTACAGTTCTAGTAGACATAAATAGGGGGAGATTGTTAGGAATATGTGTATTAGTTTGATGATAAGTTAAACAAAACACTTAAGTAGAAATCTAGTATTTGTAGCCTCAACGGATAAGACCATCTTGGCTATCCGTTGAAGGAGTAGCTTTACTTAGCAATAAGTTTAGTATTGTATCACATTTCATTCTCTGGATTCAAGTTGTAATTCTTAGATTGACTACTAGTGGATATGCAAATAGGAGGGCAAATTGTAAATATTTCATGCCTTGTAATTTTGTATAAGTGAAGAAGTATCAACTGATATTGAAGACCTTCAACGGATAAGAAACAAAGCTTCAACGGATGTCTCTAATGCTTCAACGGATGTCTCTAATGCTTCAACGGATAATATCCATCAATGGATGAGTGCTTCAACGGATAAAGACTTGAACTGATAATGCATCAATGGATAAAGCTTCAACGGATAAAGTCTCAACGGATAAGGCATCAACGGATGAAAGCTTCAACGGATGCTTAGTTCATTAACAGTTGATAGTGACAATTCACAAGCTGACAGAGGCACATGGGTTGACAGAGACAAACTGGAATGTGGAAGCCTCTATGAGGAATCAAGAAAATGCAGCATTTCCATTCTGATACAAACAAGGAAGTATTCAAAAATCTACAGCCAAGCCTAAATTGCATTTGATAGAGAAATGAAGAAGAAACATGTGAAGAATCTTTTTAATTGTATTTTACAGTTTTGTCTTCACTTGTAAACTTGGTGATATATAAACCAAGTAGCAGCTAGTAATTAGATAAGAATTTTCCTGAGCTGTTTAGAAATATCCAGAGAGAAAATCATCTAGTTTGTACTAGGAAGCAGCTGTGATTTAATTATTTGAATCACAGATTTTCTGAAATAACACATCTCTAGTGGAACAACAAATCCATCAGAAAAGTTTTTAAGTTCTTTGTGTTCTTTACATTTGTGTTTGAATATATATCTGTCTGTATTAGCTTCAAGCAATTCACACACATTTATTCACTAAAACACTTAGCCTTAGAAACTACTCAAAACTTGAAAAAGTTTTGAGATTTACATTCAACCCCCCTTCTGTAAATCTCATTGTTAGTTCACTGAGAATACACATTCCTAAAGCTAGTAGAATACGGTTTATAGTTGATTTACTACTGGGGCTCGGGATGAGAAATTTAAGCCCATTAGGTTTCTTGTTCCCCAAGAACGATGTTGGCTTGATTTCCTATAAATAGGGATATGTAGGCAAATTGGAAGAGGTCGGAAGCAAAATCCTTAAGGAGCCACCACCAACCCTAAGCAATCTCAGCCCCAATTCATCACAACCACCACACTCCGCTCAGTTTTCAGGCAAATAACCACCATCATAGATTTTGATGCCGACGATGAACCTCAAAATTTGTTGTTACCAAATTGCTCCATCAACGAAACCGGTTTCGTTTTGCATTATAAATGTATGAATAACTCTAGATCATGGTCCTTAACCAGGTTTAAGGTATGAAGTATGTATAACTGCACACTTGCACCATCTTGATTAACATGTATTTCCACATATTCTTCTCTTTAATAGGCAGAGTTTTCTTTGCATCGACTTAGTTAGTTTGTGTGTGTGTATTTACTACACCCACTCTCTTTACTCCAATTATAAAGTAAACATTATATAATTATACTTCAAAAAGAATATATATCATGCTAAACTTGTATTTTTGATAATATGATAGCCTAACAAATGAACATGCACCATACATTATTTAAAATTTTATAACTTTCATATCTAGTAACTGTGTAGCAATCTATCTATAATCTATCTATATTTTTATATTAAAGACTAAACACTCAAAATTTGTTGGTAGTCTTGTGGTCGTTCATACATGCTATATGCTATATTTACTTGATTACCCTTACTTAATTATTAATGCTATTTTTACTTAATTACTCTTACTTAACTATTTTTATAACCTATTTATTTTGAACATATATTAATCCTAATTAGTATATAAACTGTAATAACCCCACTTTTTGGAATTTTTGAAACCCTGATGAATAGTAACTTTTGCTGATGATGCTGATTAAGGAAAATTATCAGACCACACTATATAGGAGTACTGTTATGGAAATTCTAAGATCGTATTAGTATTCCATAAAGTAAATAAGTGTATGTAAAGATGGTCAGAATCCAAATTCGAACACTTTGATTTTTTCCCGAAAATCTACCAGGTACCGAAAGAATTGAGTATAAGGTAATATGATTAAAAGGATTTAAATTCAAGGATTATAAGAGAGGATCATAAAAGTAATATAAAATATTGAGAAAGGTTTAGGGGAACCCAAGTAATAAGATCCCGGGTATGATCTCTCAAACGATAAACGAGAACGAAAGCTAAGCGAACCGTAAAACAGATAACGACCATTAGCCAAGTAATTAAGCACTAATCAGATGGGATTAGTGGGTTGTGACATCATCCAACCATAAGGTTTGGGCAAGTGTCCTTATGATGATGTAATGGAGGTGATGTCATCACTTTATTAAAGTTAAAGGAAGATATTTACCAAGGATTAATCCTAGCCAAGCAAATCATTTCACAAACTTTAGAATTCAAGAATCAAACAAGCTTTCTTCTTCTCCCCACCTAAACTCTCGGTTGGTTTTCTTCAAAAACCAAATCTTAGCTTCTCTTGCTCTAAAATCACAAGGTAATTACCATAGCTTCCTTACCTACTAGTGAATGCATGGTCGAAGTTTGGAAGCCAAATTCCATTCTTAACCTAGGCAAAAAAAATCATCAAAAGTGATGATGAATAGTAACTTTCAAGAACTAATGTTAGTTTTCTTCATTTTTATGAAATGTTAAGGTTATACAAGACAAGCAAGGATCAAGGTTCTTTTAGGCATTCAAAGCTCTTGGGTTGTGTTAGGAAGCTTCAAGGAGGTATAAACAACTTTCACCCTTAACTTATAGTTTGAACTTTGAGTTTTGATGAGTTTATGGATGGGTTAATGTATATATAGAAATATCCATGTATGTATAGCAAGATCCATGTATGTTAGATAGTTTGGTTGGATTTGTGGTGATTTTGGATATGAATCTTGGTTAATGGTTAATGAATCTTAAGTTATGGTTAGTAGATCATGTTTGTGGTTGAATGAGTTGGAAAACCTTGAGATTATGGACTGACTTTGCCTTGATCTAAGTTGTGTTTGATGTATTGTTGATGGTTGGGTGGTTTGTAGTGAATTGGTAATGAATTGGAGTGGTATAAATATTGGTAATCGCGTAAACATAGCCGTCGTAATGTCCGATTTACTTTAAGACTGTTTGTTCTTAACAATCAGGACCCGTGAACTCGCTGTTAGGTTTTGACCATTGCCATGATTAGATAGTTCATGTTACGAGCTTCGTTTTGATATGTGGTCGTTTGATTCCGATGTACGGTTTAGGAGAAACGGCCGTTTTAAGTAACGACATTTCGCGAACGAATCATTACCCCTCGCCTTAGTTTGAAACATAGGTTAAAGACCTTAAAGGACTAATTGGGGTATGAAACAATTATGTTAAGTGGATTAGGCAGTTGGTAAGGTACTCGCGAAAGAATCGCCTTAAAACCCTTAATGGTTAATTTATTAAAAATGGTGGAGCCGAGGGTACTCGAGCGACTTAAGTAAATCGTTAAGCGCGAAAGCGAACGTTAGGACTCTAAATGGTTAAAGTCTAGTTTCTTAAGCGACCGGGGTTTAATTCCGACTTATGTTGTTGTTCATAGGTTATCGGACCCACTCTAAGCTTAAGTCTATCCGGGAGCACTCAGACAAGTTTTCTACCCGTTATAATGTTGTTGTGATGTATACATATGTATATGCATGATCTTGTGATAAATGCATATTTTTTATTAGCAAATTCTTGCGATATATTGTAGCATGTGATATGGTATATATGCATGCTTGTTTCGTATCCTTGCCATATATATCTGTTGATTCAGTTGATAATACCTATGCTAGAGAATAGCGGTAAATTGCATATACCCTTAGTATAGGGACCCAAAGGTGAAAACATTTTCTAAAACCGGGAGTCGAGGATCCCGAGTAGATTTTATATATATATATATTTATATATATATGGTTATAGTTTTCAAAACTATTAATCGAATAAGGTTTATTCGATAACTTTATTTTATTATTGAATATTATTTCGAATATTCATCCGAGGACTTATGACTCCTTTATTTTATTATTGAATATTATTTGAATATTCATTTGAGGATCTATGACTCCGATTATTTGCTGAGATATATTCTTTATTTTATTAAAGAATAATGTTTCGATAATCAAACTTATTTTCGATTATTCAAATAAAGATAGTACTTTTGTATAAATATATCTTTGATTATTTAATTTTCATTCAAGTAAGAGTTTTAAAACTTCTACTTCGATTATTTTTATAAGGATTATCTTTATGAGAATATTATTTAAATAATAATATTCAGATATTTTCTAATATATCGGGACTGATTTATTTTAATAAATCAGCAGTACTCCAAACATTCTTAAAAATGTTTTCGAGTCTTCAAAATGATTTTTAAAGTTAGAGTGGACCCCAAAACTCATTTTTTTATATTTAAGATCTTCCTTTCAAAGAGGATTTAAATACTCGCTCAAAACCTGGGGGATCCAGCTCTGTGGTGCATTTTACATTCGCAACGTGGTTGCTGTTTTGAGAAAACAAATGAATTGATTACTTACCCAACGTTCGGGAAGTAAGCCCATCTAATTGAGTCGGCATAAGCGACAGGCCGGGGTACGGTCTATCAAAGTGTAAGTGGCTGGGTGGCAGTCCATCAACGCGTAAGAGGCCGGGTGGCGGTCCAGCACAAGGTCCTTATGTGGCCAGGGTGATGACCGGTGGGGGATTCATCCATCTACTAGTAGAAAAAGTTACTTATTGGTATCTTTGCCTGATCAGCAAGATATCAGGTTTATGCCAAGGTTTCTCCTTTCCAAATTCATTGGATATTGCAACTCTGTTTATAATTTTCATAACAGAGGTTTTCAAGGAGTGTATGAAATGTATATATATATAGGTGTATATATATATCAGGACTTAATGAAGTATCTCGTAACTTCATTATTTATAATGATGTTCAAAGATTGAATCTATTCAAATCTTGTCTTGTAGTCTCATCTATGTGATGAACTTTTGAAACTAATTATAACTTGAACGGTGGTAGTTCAAGTAGTATTTGGAAAAGATATAAGTATATTGGAGTATCTTGTAACTTCATCTTTTAAACTTATATCCAGCAAATGATTATCTTATGCATGACAAAGATTTTCAGAAAAACGTTGAGACAAGGTTAGATATATGAGATCACCTTACAACGGTATTTTTATACAGTTATACACTGGAACTCTGTGTATATTATGCATGGAAGAGGACTTCCAATATTTTGAAAAGTATATATATATATATATACTGAATATTTTGCGACTTCACCGCATTAAGATATCAACTTGGTTCATTTCTTCTTAACCAAGACTTTCTTGAGTACTATGAGAATGCTCATATATTGTAAATTATTATACATATTATTTTGGTGGGCTTGCTGCTCACCCTTGCTTTCTTCTTTCATCATTTCTTCTTAACCAAGACTTTCTTGAGTACTATGAGAATGCTCATATATTGTAAATTATTATACATATTATTTTGGTGGGCTTGCTGCTCACCCTTGCTTTCTTCTTTCATCACACAACATCAGATAGACAAGATGAACAGGACCAAGCTCCCAATTCGCGAGCGGATAGGAAACGTTCCGCAGTTTCCTATAGGCGTTGATGTCGCTGTAGCTGAGGTAGGAGCTACCAATAGGCTAGGCTTTCAACTTTTGATGTACCAGATTTATGTATATATATGAATTGTATTAATGGCAAAGAAATGTAAATCTATTCAGAAACCCTTTTAAGGTGTAATGGCATATAATTTTGGAATAAAATGACTCGTGTTACTTTTGGATATTCATCTCTGAGACTATAACTTGTGGTGTGTGTGTTTATTGTGGGGTCACAGTACAGAGTAGTTGATTGTTTATTAAGATTGGGTGTTATTAAGGGAAATGGAACTCGTGATAACCCGGATCCCCAACCCCGGATTTGGGGGTGTTACATAAACCGAGTACCCTTTTCAACTAAAACACGTTACCTTTCTTATGTTTCCCAATTATAACACCTCATTTTCCAAATATATCACGGTCTATTCTATTATTAAGATAAAATAAAATATTATAATTAACTAATAACTTCTATTTTAATCCTAATTTATAATATATTATAATAGACGAAATATTAAAAATTTGGTTAGCCGGTCGAATATTCTAATTCTAATTGATATTGAAGTCAACTTCCTCTACCAATTTAAATTATAATTCAAATTGAACTCAATATTAATATATTTTATATTAAAGTCAAAAATTCTACATATAAATTCTAATTCATATTGATTTTTATATTATTTTAATTCATACACAAGTCGACTTTTACTAATTTAATTTAATTTTTATTTAATTTATATAACAATCTTCACTATAACAAATACTGTAATGATTATATAGATATAATAGATATCTATATCTATACTATCAAAAGTTAATTTATCAAAATATAATTCGACTAGCTAAAAACAATTATATATAATATTTGTCCGTGTAAAAATAAAATTTTCGTAATGAACCAGACTTCAAAAACTAAAATTAAACTACAAATAATTAGTTGGATTTTGTTGGTATAATTAGTCTCGGGTTAAAACACTACAATTTAAACTATTGATTTATGATAAAATAAAATTAATATAAAATTAAGCATAATTCACATATTATTGATCCAAACTAATACTTAACTTTTAATTAAAATTTTATCATTTTTTTATAAAAGAATGTAGAATTATCAATAAAACTATATTGTTCAATAAGTATCATTGTCTTTTTCAAATATCTCTTATTAAAAAAATCATGAACATATACGGGTATTAATATATTTATCATGAAATCAGATCATTTAAAAATTTTAAATAAGCAAATTTAAGATTTCAATTCAAATTAAAATTTTAAAAAGTTATATAATATTAAAAAAAGATCAGTGCATCACACGGGTTTATATTAGTTAGTATAAATGATCCAAATAGCTTTTTCAACTAAAACATATTATCTTTTTTTTTCCCGAGCTACAACACCTTAGTAGTATATATATATAGACTTTGGTATTGTTTGGGATATACTTAAATATTGTTTGGCTTTAGTATCGGTTGGAACACCATTGATGTGTTATTGTTGATTGTATTATTGATAATTATTTTGATTAATAATACAAGTTTGGACGTGGATTCTCCATGACATATATTTTGTGTGTAATATGTGTTATGCGACGTTTTGGCATGACATATACTTTTTAATAATTCCGAAATTTGTTAATTATTAATGACAGTTAATAATTAATTGTTTAAGGCCCAAGTTATCCTCTCTCCGAAACGAGGAAAGAATCAATCTCAATAAATCAATAACAAAAAATATCTCTCAACAATATTCTTCAAATCACGAAGATATCACAACGCTCATATTAAATCAAATAAAATTACTAATTACCACATTAACAAAACTCATCCCTAAAGTCTCTTAGGGATAAGTAGCCCAAATTTCACAGAACTGTGTAGGCTTGATCCAATATAAATTGGTACGCAGGCATCTTGGCAAAGGAATCCGATACAAAGAGACAAATCGGGACACCTCCCAAGTCCAGCCCCCCATATTTTCATAAACCATAATCCCTGAAAACAATCATATTCATACAATTACGCTCTATTATTCCAGCAACCCTCCGATTTCGTGTTGTTACGAAATTCCTCCAACAATATTTGGCGCTAGAAGGAGGGGTATTTTATTATTCATGGAGGAAGAAAGATTTACAAACTTAACGAGATTGTTGATTTTATTCGGAGTTCTGGACAATAGGGGGTCGACCGTGGCCCTGGAACCAAAAAGCGACGCAGTAGATCGATAGGATCAAGGCGGTAACTGCCAACGAATGACAATACGAAAAACAAGGAGATCGGAGGTGTACATATCATTGCAGTGTGCAACATCAACAAAGCATGGATGAAAGATATAGGTTCTTGGTTACATATTTGATGGGACTCAGGTGAAAAGAAAAAGAATAAGAAAAAAAGCTGAATATGTCGGAGGTTGGGTTTTTTAGATTGTTTATCGGAAAAATAAATAACTCGAAATTGATGTGTCATCGTGATTCAATAAGATTAATAATGTTTGGGTGAAGTACAGTAATTGAAGACAGGACAATGACCAAAACTGCGGTCTAAGACTCGGCATTAAAATAATAAAGCTCAAGACATGGAAAAATTAAGGTTTAATGGGGCAGCAGGTCACGTAAATTACAAAAGTGGTGGACGAATTAAAGGAAATGGGACCAACATGGTGGTGGCCAACACGCGCCGTCAAATAGAGTAGCACACTCCACTAGAATTGCAACCGATTGGACAAAGATAAGTTTAATTTTAATTTTGTTTTCATCTTATTTATTTCTGTAATTAACCATAATAGTAGACATGCATAAATATTTTGTGTTAAAATTCGTGCGAGTCACATATTTTTATGATTGTAAAATTACTTGTGAGAACCCAAATCGTGGTAGGCACATATATTTTGGAAAATACCGTACGGATATTAATTTTGCTGATTTATTTTAATTTTTATAAGATCGTACGAGCTGCATCTTTTTGAAAAATAAATTATGTTTATGCAAGGAGCATAATTTTGGAAAAACATGTTTAAGAAAGAACATTATTTTGGGAAAAATAAATATCACGACAAATTTAAATTGACATATTTATTATGATTGAATCGTGTTTAAAATACTTTGCATATACTGTCGCGGTAGTACATATATGTCAAAAAATATTTTTAAACTTGTGAATTGGAATTGCTAAGTTGGGTAGCTGAGATGACAACTTGGAAGAATATACACTACGGATTGTGAACTTGTTTATTGTTGACACCTTATGCCTATATAGGCAGAAAAACTACAAATGGAAAGATTGAAGGTGCGAGCTCACCTTATCTCAAGTATGAGAAGGGATTGGAGGTTGATAGTTTCACCTTATCTCAAGTACAGAAAGAGATTGAAGGTGGGAGTTCCACCTTATCTTATGTTGAAGATATGTTTGTTGATTTTGTTACATTCGGATAATACTAGCAGTTCACCTCAACAATACTATTTCACAATCCGCTACTATATTTATCTTTAAGAGTGTGTACGCCAAAGTCCAACATAATAATGATATTCGTAATGGTTTTATAAATTTGTGCTCGCGCAGCCACAAATAAGGGAAATATGTATCTTTTTCGGATCTTGCATTGTCTCGCACGTGCATTTGTATAATTGTTTTAAGCACGAAGGTACTCCATGTTATGTACTATGTTCTGATTTTCAGTTGTTCCAGCAATAAAAAAAGCTTAGTTCTCCACTGCAGCAAGCTATAGTGAAGAACTGGGGGGTAGTTGTTATGCCACGTTTTGGCATGACAAATACTTTTTAATAATTCCGTAATTTGTTAATTATTAATGACAATTAATAATTAATTGCTTAAGGCCCAAATTATCCTCTCTCTGAAACGAGGAAAGAATCAATCTCAATAAATCAATAACGGAAAATATCTCTCAACAATATTCTTCAAATCACGAAGATATCACAACGCTCAGATTAAATCAGATAAAATCAGTAATTACCACATTAACGAAACTTATCCCTAAAGTCTCTTAGGGATAAGCCCAAATTTCACAGAACTGCGTAGTCTTTATCCAATATAAATTGGTACGCAGGCATCTTGGCAAAGGGATCCGATACAACGAGACAAATCGAGACACCTCCCAAGTCCAGCCCCCCATATTTTCATAAACCCTAATCCATGAAAACAATCATATTCATACAATTACGCTATACTATTCTAGCAACTCTCTGATTTTGTGTTACGAAATTCCTCCAATAACAATATGCATGTTGGTTTTGAATCTAGTATAGTTGTGTGTGTGTTCTTCCTAACAATCAAATTACAATGCTTGAGCGTGATAGACGAATCATGGGCGAAAAACTCAGAAGCTGTGAAGAGTGTTGTGTTTGACTATAGATTAAAATAAATTTATATTTTTGCAAATTAGGTGATCGTATTACACGCGTAAACATCTGGATGTACAAACTACTTTAGATCATGCAAATAATATTGCCTTTTTATAGGGGAACTTATTGAAACTTAATCTATTTATTTTTTAATAAGTAAGACTTATTTTAATACAATATTCTTTTATTAATTATGACAAGGCTAATGCAGTACTATTCGATGTGTCCAGTCAAAAGTATCTCTTTGATTAGATTTTACTTTTACTTTATTCTCTTTGATTAGATTTTTATCTTTTTAAATATAGTATTTATCTTCTAGTTAAGTTTTTATATTGCAAGTTCTTCCAATATATGTTAGTTGTCAAAAAAAAACTTAATTAAGTTTAATTTTGTCTTTTTTCAGGTACAGTGCGCATGGAACTCAGTTTCAGGATTTCTATATTAAGACATTAAATTTCTATTGCATAAGTGTCCGGGGATATTTTGTATATTTTTCAGTTAAATGATAAACTCTCTTAAATGAAATAAATTTCTTTTTATATATTATATTTCTCTACGAATATGTACACCCTAAAAAAATCTATTTTGAAGCTGGAATTGATCTATTGGCGGTCATGTGAGGTTGGGGGCTGTGTGCAGGGATGATACACATAGGATTACTAGACTCAAGTTCATGTAGGAAGATGGTTAGCACTGTTGGCATAAGCTATATGTTTAAGAGAAATCCTAATTTAGATAAAAATCTGAAAATCTAAGGTTCATTTCCGCGGAAACAAATGCTAAATGAGTTGTGGATATATTATTTTCTAATGAGTTAGATCACTATGAAATTGGTAGGGTTATGAGTAAGTGTTATTATGTGCACCTTAAATGTGTCAGGGTCTTAATTTCTCATGTTAAAAGACAGGCTAAAAAATAGTCGGCTTGTTAGCAAAATCGAATTTAAATGACCTAATAGGTCCTTAATTTATGAGATATGTAGTTGAATCTGATTAAAAAGATTTTTAACGTAATGTAATTAGTTGTTCTCAATAAAAAATATGATGATGAGAGAGAGGGGAGTGGGAGAGAGGGAGAGGGGAGAGAGGGAGAGATATAGAGAGATTCGATAATCTGATTATAACATGAGAATCACATTAGACTCCCTCGTTACTCAGAAGCAACCCACCAAAATTTAAATTAAGGACCACAATTAAAGATTCGGCTTTTTTTAACTCAAACAGTTTGTTTTTGCATGATAAGATAATTTAAACCAAAATTTATAAGCTACAATTTCACAAAGAAAAGTTAGTCTTCGAACGTCAAACAACCAATATTGCACTATAATCCTTGAAGCCGACATTACACTACAATTCGAACAATTATGAATTCTTTTACAAATACGAAAAATAGTACAAAAAGTTCATTGAATAGACTATGTGATCTAATTAAAGTCCTTTTTCTATATGTTATGTACATATTTACAAATTACAATATTTTATATTTATAAATCAGTTTTTTAGTCAAAGTTTGAGTTCAGATTGGATTTATTAGTGTTTCAAATTTCATATTGAACGCTAATACATGATAATTTTATAGATATTTTGCAATATATTTTACCTCGTTAGCCTTGTTATATGATACTTTAGTCGTAAATAATTAGTTTTAGTTTTTATTAACTTGGATGGACGCTAAGATTTGTGATTTTCTATGTTTGTAAGGAGTTCCAATAGAGTGCGGCGTAAGGGGTGTTAGGAATATGTTGTGTACTTGATGATAAGTTAAACAAAACACCTTAGTAGATTTAACTTAGTGAATTTTGTAGCACCCGACGGATGATCAATTATAGTCCCGACGGATGATTCAATATAGTCCCGACGAATGACTAATTCATATCCACCGGGTGAGTAGCTTTTGTAACAATAAGTACTGTAGCACATTTATGCAAATAACTTTGTATAGATTATGTAGTAGCTTATGAATCATGTAGACTGCTAGTAGATGTGCAGAATAGGTTGATTAAATGTAAATATAAGATGTCTTGTAATTCTGCACAAATGAAATGGAGTCAAGTGATAAATGGCTACCCGACGGATGATCAACAAAGCTACCCAACGGATGATCAACAAAGCTAACCGATGGATGATCAACAAGGCTACCCGACGGATAACAAGCGTGTACCCGAAGGATGATCAATTCAAATATCTATTGACAGTGACAACACAGTCACATGCGTCGAGTGTTTGCAAAAGGAATGTGGCAGCATGTTTAGCAGGGTTTTGAGAACAAAGAAGCATTATCATTTCCATGCTATTATGAAGATATTCAAAGATGCTGGAATAGAGTAGTGAAACAGCATGGAGTTAGACTTGATATATTTTATTTTATTATCTTATCTTATTACTATGTAAACTTGGTGATATATAAACCAAGGTGTAGCAAGTAGAATAACTAACAAGACCAAACAAATATATTCTTAGAGAAAAATTTGTAAGCTGAATCCTGTAGCATTTCTCTGTAAGTTTAGTTGTTCATATTTGTAAGCAGCTGTGAGCTATTCAAGCTTCACAGGGTTCTCACTCGATATATATATATATATATATATATATATATATATATATATTATTAGGAATGTATGTGCATTAGTTTGATGATATGTTTAACAAAATACTTAAGTAGAAATTTAGTGTCTGTAGCCTCAACGGATAAGACCACTTTGGCTATCCGTTGATGGTGTAGCTTTACTTAGAAATAAGTTTAGTGTTGTAGCATATTTCAGTCTCTGTATTTAAAATGTAATTCTTGGAAGTTGAGAGAAACTATGAGTCATGTTGACTACTAGATGATATGCAGATAGGAAGGCCAATTGTAAATACTTCATGCCTTGTAATTTTGTATAAGTGAAGTGGTATCAACGGATGACTTAAAGACCTTCAACGGATAAGAAGCTAAGCTTCAACGGATGTCTCTAAAGCTTCAACGGATAAAGTCATCAACGAATAACATCCTTCAACGGATGAAAGTTTCAACGGATGTTCTGATGATTAGCCGTTGATAAGAGGTAGTTGTACCTACAGACAGAGGCACATGGGTTGATAGAGACAACTGAGATGTGGTAGCCGAATTTCAGGAACAACAGAAAAAGCAGCCGTTCTTCTCTGGTACAAAGATGCAATAGTCAACAAAGTACTGGAGTGAACAGGAAAAGAAGCAAGTGAAGATCTTATTTCATTACTGTATTTTATATTGTTCTTCACTTGTACACTTGGTAATATATAAACCAAGTAGAAGCTAGTAATTAGTGTGAGATTTTCCAGAGCTGTTTAGAAAAACATTGAGAGAAAATTCATCTAGTTTGTACTAGGATGCAGCTGTGATCAACATTGTTTAATCACAGATTTTCTAATATACCATCTCTGGTCTGTTGTGTTCTTTACATTTGTGCTTGAATATATATCTGTCTGCATTAGCTTAAAGCAATTCACACACTTGTTCTTCTTGAACACACAACCTTCATAAACTGCTCAAAACTTGAAAAAGTTTTGAGATTTACATTCAACCCCCCTTCTGTAAATCTCATTGTTAGTCCACTAGGAATAACAATTGGTATCAGAGCAGGCTCTTGACACACAAAGAGTTTAAAGATCTTGGAATCTAACAAAGATGAGTAAGAAGGATATTGGAGTAAAGATCCCAGTTCTTGACAAAGACAATTATCACCATTGGAAGGTGAAAATGCACCTTCATCTACTCTCCCAAGATGAAGGTTATGTAAACTGCATTGAGAATGGTCCTCACATTCCCCACAAAGTAGCCACAGTTGCTACAGCCACAGTTGCTGTTGGTCAATCCATTCCAAAACCTAGAGCAGAATGGACAATGGAAGACACAGAAGAAGTCCACAAGGATAAGAAGGCTATGAACATTTTGTTTAATGGTCTTAACATGGATATGTTTGATAATGTGATAAATTGCACAACTGCCAAAGAGGTTTGGGACACAGTTCAACTACTGTGTGAAGGTACAGATCAAGTGAAAGAAAACAAAATGCAGCTTCTCATTCAACAGTATGAATACTTTCATTTTGAAGAAAATGAATCTTTAAATGAAACATTCAATAGGTTCCAAAAGCTGTTGAATGGACTGAAGCTGTATGGAAGAGTGTACCAGGTGAAGGATTCAAATCTTAAATTTTTAAGATCCTTGCCAAAGGAATGGAAACCCATGACTGTCTCCTTAAGAAACTCTCAAGATTATAAGGACTTCACTCTTGAAAGATTGTATGGAATCTTGAAGACTTATGAACTAGAGCTGGAACATGATGAGGTATTGGAGAAGGGGAGAAAGAAAGGAAGTTCAGTTGCATTGGTAGCTGAAGATGAGAGGAAATGCAGACAAGAAACTGCGAGATCTACATCAAACTCCAAAGATGGTATAAGAAGTCAGGAATCAAGCAAGGGGAAAGAGCAAGCTGCTGAAAATGAAGACAACTCCAGCTAAGATGACTCAGATGGAATTGATGAGCATCTTGCATTTCTGTCCAGAAGATTTGCAAAGATGAAATTCAAGAAAAACACTAGAGCCACTAAACCTCACAAAAACACTGTGGACAAATCCAAGTTCAAGTGTTTCAATTGTGGTATAAGTGGACACTTTGCAGGTGAGTGCAGAAAGCCAACTTCTGAAAAGAAGAAATTTGAACAAGTAGATTACAAAAAGAAATATTTTGATCTGCTCAAGCAAAAGGAGAGGGCTTTCATTACTCAAGAAAAGGACTGGGCAGCTAATGGAGATGAAGAGGATGAAGATATGGAGTATGTCAACCTTGCTCTCATGGCTGATTCTGAAGAAAATGAAGTTAGTTCATCAAGCAATCAGGTAATCACTACTGACTTAACACAGCTTACTAAAGAAGAGTGCAATGATGCCTTTAATGACATGTCTACTGAATTGTATCATTTGCGTGTATCTCTTAAATCTCTTGCTAAAGAAAATAGTAGGATTAAAGAGAACAATCTGTTTTTAAGTAATAGAAATGCTTTGTTAGAAGATAAGATGATTGACCTAGAGAAAACTAAGTTGCATTGTATATCTGTTGAAAATGAACTAGCTGAATCTGTTAAGAAAGTAGAAATACTTTCCAACCAATTAGAGAAAGAGCAAGAGGTGATTAAAGCCTGGAAGACATCTAGGGATGTAAGTGCTCAAATTGCTAAGGTCCAAGGAATTGAATCATTCTGTGAAACTGCCTGGGATAAAAATAAAAAGAAACTAGAATTAATTGATGGACTGTCAACGGATGTGGAATCAACGGATGATGAAAGTTATCCGTTGAAGGAAGAAAAGGAGCATCCGTTGAAGGTTCCTCAATTAAAACAGGCAGATGTTTCTAAAAGAGAGAATCTAAAGAAACTCAACAAAAAGTTTGGTTCAACCTCAAAGAACTTTGTCAAAGAAGAAGCAAGCACATCCAAAGATGTCAGTAAGGTGAATGTAGGGCACATGACCTTAGAACAGTTAAATAGTAGGCTCAAGATGGTTGAGGATAAAAAGGAATCTAAAAGAAAATCCAACAGAAATGGGAAGGTAGGAATTAATAAACACAACAATTACACACCTGATAGGTATGCTCCTAGAAAAAGCTGTGTGCATTGTAGTAGTGTTAATCATCTATCTGCTAATTGTAAATCCATTAAGAAGACTCCCATAACTGTACCCTCTTCTATGCCTAATATGTCTGCATCACCTCTGCATGCTATGCCTGTTATGTCTCAACAAAATCCTTATGCACATTTTGTAAACATGCCATATTTTAACAATCCTTATCTTGCTGCATGTAGTATGCCTCAAATGCCATACAATATGCCCATATGGAATAACATGTTTGCACAATCAATGCCTAATAATTTTACAAATGTGCTAAATGATTCTGTGACTAACCCTACACCTCAACCAACTACATCTAAGACCAAGGTTGACTCAAACTCACCTAAGTCTAAAGATGCAGGAGGAATGAAGTCTAGGAGAAAGGCTAACAAGAATGGACCCAAGGAAACTTGGGTACCAAAATCAAATTGATTGATTTTATGGTGTGCAGGGAAATGAAAGAAATCTATGGTACTTGGACAGTGGTTGTTCAAGACACATGACAGGAGATTTCTCCCTGCTCACCGAGTTCAAGGAGAGAGCTGGCCCTAGCATAACCTTTGGAGATGACAGCAAAGGGTTTACTATGGGATATGGCTTGATTTCAACAAGGAATGTCATCATTAATGAAGTTGCATTAGTTGATGGTCTCAAGCACAATTTACTGAGCATCAGTCAACTATGTGATAGAGGGAATACAGTTTCCTTCAATTCTGAAGCCTGTGTTGTCACTAGTAAGAAAGACAACAAAGTGGTTCTAACTGGAGTTAGAAAAGGAAATGTGTACATAGCTGACTTCAACTCTACAGATGCAGAATCCATTACTTGTCTCTTCAGCAAAGCAAGCTCAGTTGAAAGTTGGCTATGGCACAAGAAGCTATCCCACTTGAATTTCAAGACAATGAATGATCTAGTCAAAAAGGACTTAGTTAGAGGAATCCCTCTAGTTGAATTCTCAAGGGATGGTTTGTGTGATGCTTGTCAGAAAGGCAAACAAAGGAAAGCATCATTCAAAAAGAAGCTTGAAACAACAATTGATGAACCATTATAGCTGCTACATATGGATTTGTTTGGACCAGTCAATATATTGTCTATTGCAAGAAAAAGATATTGCTTAGTGATTGTAGATGATTTCTCAAAGTTCTCATGGGTCTATTTTCTTGGATCAAAGGATGAAGCAAGTGAAATCATTATCAATCACATCAGGCAAGTCAACAATCATCCTGACTTGAAGGTTAGAAATATCAGGAGTGACAATGGAACTGAGTTCAAGAATTTGACATTAAGGCTGTTCTGTGAAGAAAATGGAATAATGCATGAGTTCTCAGCTCCAAGAACACCTCAGCAAAATGGGGTTGTTGAAAGAAAGAACAGATCTTTAATTGAAGCTGCAAGAACAATGCTTGAAGAATCAAAGTTACCAACATATTTCTGGGCTGAAGCTGTTAATTGTGCCTGCTTCACTCAGAATATTTCTTTGATCAATCAAGCTAAAGGCATGACTCCTTATCAGTTGTTCAAGAGAAGAAAACCAACTCTAAACTTTCTTCATGTCTTTGGATGTAAATGCTTTATACTGAGGAATCAATCTGACCATAAAGGGAAGTTTGATGCAAAGGCTGATGAAGGGATATTTGTTGGTTACTCAGCTGGAAAATCTTATAGGGTCTACAATCTAAGAACCAACATTGTTATGGAATCTGTGCATGTTGTGTTTGATGATAAAAAGATTGATGGACTAACAGATGAGGGACATAATGAGAGACTCAAATTTGACAACATTGAGATATATTGTGATGATAGTGAAGAGGAGACTGATGGAGATGACACTTCAAAAGGGATTCAAAACTTGCCCTTGGATAATGCACAAAATACTGCATCCGTTGATAGAGGCAATGCAGTATCCGTTGAAAGACATAGTGCATCATCCGTTGAAGTACAAAATGAAGCATCCGTTGATCATGGTTCATCAACGGATAATCGATTTACATCATCAGTTGATAGAACTCCAAGTTCCCTGCAAAGGACCAACAACTCAGGGGGAGTTTCAACTAGTCAACACTCTGTCTCACATCATGACAATATTGAGGCCACCTCATCTAGAGCACATCTTCCACCACAAAGGAAATGGACCAAGAATCATCCCTTTGAACTGATCATTGGTGATGCATCATCTAAAGTGCAAACAAGAAAAGCCACTCAAGATGAATGTCTGTATAGTGGTTTTCTGTCTCAGGAGGAACCCAAGAAAGTGGAAGAAGCTCTATTGGATCCAGATTGGATATTAGCTATGCAGGAAGAGCTGAACCAATTTGAGAGAAACCAAGTATGGAAGCTGGTACCCAAACCAAAGAACAAGAGTCCTATTGACACAAAGTGGGTATTCAGAAACAAGATGGATGAAAATGGCATTATCATAAGGAATAAAGCCAGACTGGTTGCTAAAGGCTATTCTCAGCAAGAGGGAATAGATTTTGATGAAACATATGCTCCTGTTGCAAGACTTGAAGCCATCAGAATATTTCTAGCCCATGCAGCCCATGCCAATTTCAAAGTCTATCAAATGGATGTCAAGAGTGCATTTCTAAATGGGAAATTAGAGGAGGAAGTCTATGTAAGTCAACCTCCAGGATTTGAAGATCCAAATTTTCCAGACTATGTGTATTATCTGTTGAAAGCACTCTATGGACTGAAGCAAGCACCTAGAGCCTGGTATGAGACCTTATCAAAATTTCTTTTGGAGAATCACTTCACTAGAGGTACTGTTGATAAAACTCTCTTCTTTAGGGATGTTAATGGCTCTAGTATACTTGTTCAAATTTATGTAGATGACATAATATTTGGTTCTAAAGATGACAAACTTTGCAAAAAGTTTGCTAAGCTAATGCAAAGTAATTATGAAATGAGCCTAATGGGAGAACTAACCTATTTTCTTGGTTTACAAGTTAAACAAGTTAGTGATGGAATTTTCATTAGTCAAACTAAATATATTTATGATCTTTTAAAGAAGTTTGACTTAATGGAATGTTCATCTGCAAAAACTCCCATGGCCACTGCCACCAAACTTGAATTAAATAAGACTGAAAGGTCTGTAGATATTTCAAGTTATAGAGGCATGGTTGGTTCACTTTTATATTTAACTGCTAGCAGACCAGATATAATGTTTGCTACATGTCTATGTGCTAGATTCCAAGCTGATCCTAGGGAGTCTCACTTAATTGCTATCAAAAGGATTTTCAGATATCTCAAGGGTACACCAAATTTAGGTATTTGGTATCCTAGAGAATCTGGCTTTGATCTAATTGGTTATTCAGATGCAGACTATGCAGGTTGCAGAATAGATAGGAAAAGTACAACAGGCTCCTGCCAATTCCTGGGAAACAAGCTTGTATCATGGTTTAGCAAAAAGCAAAATTCAGTCTCTACTTCTACAGCTGAGGCTGAATACATTGCTGCTGGAAGTTGCTGTTCTCAAGTGTTATGGATGAGGAACCAACTCCTTGACTATGGACTTCATGTTGATAGAATTCCTATCTTTTGTGACAACACAAGTGCCATAGCCATAACAGAGAATCCTGTGCAGCACTCAAGGACCAAGCACATTGATATCAAGTACCACTTCATTAGGGAGCATGTCATGAATGGTACAGTGGAACTACATTTTGTTCCAAGTGAACAACAAATTGCTGACATATTTACCAAGCCACTTGATGAATCAACATTCACAAGATTGGTAAGTGAGCTAGGTATGCTTAATTATTCTTAAAATTCATATCTTTATTGCAATTTGAATTGAAGCCTGAAATATATTAGTTGCTAAGAACAAATTTGACTTTTAACATAGTTTATTCCATCAACGGATGTTCCCTATCCGTTGAAAGTCAAAATTGCTCTATCAACGGATAATCATTATCCGTTGAAAGACAAATACATTTCTGGAATTTTTATCCGTCAACGAATAAAACTGAAGTACCCTTCAACGAATGACAATTAGCCTTATCCGTTGAAATGTCACATCAGTCGATTCAGGTGTTTAACATCCGTTGATTCTATTCTCTTAACCGTTGATACTCATACATACATCTGTATGTATTGGTCTTAAAGGTAGTTTTTAGAATACTTATAGTTTATTCTTAAACGACTGAAATTCACCAACGCATATTTATTGATAAATCTTTCTTTTATTTTTTTTTAATTTGAGAAAGCATATAAGTCCTTCTGATTGTTCATTTTTACTTTACGCTTTCTTAAAATTTCAAGCATTTACCATTTTCTCTCTGCAAAAACTTCAAGTTATTCTCTGCAATTTCTACTCACAAAAATGGCACCAGTCGTGAAGATTATGTCTCAATCTGGGTTCATCTATGAAAAGAACAATTTCATAGCTTTGGTAGAGAAGAATGAAGCCCACTCAGACTATCACAAAATGATGGACTTCATCAAAAACTGCAAACTTAGCTATGCAATGCTGGAAGCCCCAACAATTTTCTGTGAAGTAGTTGAGGAGATTTGGACAACTGCTGAGTTCAACTCCATGGATATGACTATCTCCTTCACTCTCAAAGGTAAAACTCACTGTATTAACAGTGATGATTTACAAGCATGTTTTAAATTACCTGAAAACAATGCCATGACACCACACACTGATAGTGATGTATCCAGCATGTTAGATTCCATAGGTTATTCTCTTAACTCTGCTAATTTAGGGAGTATTAGAAGAAAAGGCCTTAGGAAAGAATGGAGTTTCCTTGGGGATGCCTTTATAAAGGTTTTCTCTGGGAAAATTAGTAATTTTGATGCCATAACTTCATCTCTGGTTAATATGTTCTATATGCTTGTTTCTGATAGGTATTTTAACTTTAGCAACTATATGATGCTAGAATTAGGTACTAGATTAGGTAACAAAGCTAATAGACCTAATAACATCTATTATGCTAGATTCTTTATGTTATTGGCTAACCATGTTGCTGAAGGTTTAGTCATAATCAATGAGAATAATAAACTCAAGTGCTGGGCACAAGAGAAAAGAGTTCTTGCAGACTTGAAGAGAATGGATCTTAACAGCAGTGTGCCGTTGGTATATTTACCAATCATGAATGCACCTCAGGTAGGTGAGGTAATTGCTTCTACAACTCCTACTTCTTCCAACCCCTCTATTTCTTTATCTTCTAGTGTGGCCATGAAATCTGTGATGCCCCAACAGATTTCTACCAAGGTCACCAAAACTAAACTTTCAAAATCCAAGACAAAGAAATCCACCTCTGTTGTTTCTCAAAAGACAACAGTTGTAACACCAACTATTAACCCTGAGGTGAGTGAACAGGGTGTGAGTGGTGAGGGGAAGGGTGAACATCAAAGAAACCCCCAGGATAAGGAAGGAAAGTTGAGTGCTTTCCAAGCTAGCCAAGCCACAGTTTCTCAAAAAGCTGTGGTGGTTGAAAAGGTATCTAGCACATCCCTAGTAGCATCCTCCCAAAAGGATGTTACTATTGAAAATAGTTCCCAACCAGGAACACAGAACAAACGAGGGAGGGACACTAAAGCCAAACACTCACCAACAAAAGCCTTTATTAAAAGAAAGAAGGCCAGAACCCAATCTTCTACACAGGGTGCACACACTGCACAGATACATCCATCTGTATCTATGCCTTCTCAAACTCAGTTTGATGTGACTCCAATAAATGTGGAGTCACAGCCCCATTCTCTCACAATAATCACACATCAATCACCAAACACTTCATCACCATCTCTGGATGTGGATATGTTATTCCCATCAATTCCTGATTCTCCCTCTTTACAACTCAGGGAGAAGCCCCACTCAAATATAGGTGATCATCATCTCTTGGATGATTTGTTGGATCACCCGCAAATTCTTTCAGATATAATTGAAGGATCTGTGTCACCACATCTCAAATCAATCTACACAGATTCAACAGTTATATCACTTTCAATTTCAACTTCTTTTCCTTCTTCAACGGATATCACTCATCCATTGACAAGTGGTTGTTCTTCAACGGATAAGCTTAACAGCAATTATCCGTTGATAACATCAGTTTCATCTTCAACGGATATTCCACATCCGTTGACAGTCTCTACACAAATAACTGACTTAATCCCAAGTGTAGAAGACATGAATACTGTGCAATCACTCTTAGGATTGAGGGAAGGAAGTGACAATTTGAGTGAGAGGCTGGGTTGCTCCCAGGCAAAAGGAGAGATTGAGAGCTCAAAAATGCATGCTATTTCTTCCAGTATGGCAAAAGTAAGTGAGTGGAGTACCACCTTAGTAGGTGAAGGTGAGGGAGTGAGATGTGTGAGCCAGGGGGAGCCCCTGATGCAAGAACATAGAGAAAAAGAGAGAAAAGCAGGTACAGTAGATACAAGGGTGGAACCAGCCATTGCTAATGAGTCAATGATTGTGGATGATGCTGAAAAGGAAAGACAATTTCAGCAACATTACAAAGCTGTAATTGATAACATTTCCTTGGATGCTGACACTTTTACTCATCCTGTGACAGCCTATCAACTGTTGGCTGCTCAGGGCAATGAGAAAGCAGAAAGGTCACTAAATCTAGTGCACACAACAGAATCTCTTCAAAGGGATAAAGCTGCCATTAACAAAATGCCTTCTACAGCTGGTGAGCCATCTGAGGAATTTGGAGCAAATTCTGATGATGATGACTCTATTTCTTTTGATGGAAGCATGAACTTAGGGGGAGATGAAGGCCCTAGTTCAATTCCAAATTTACCTGAATGGGCCTTGACTAAGGAGTACAGATCAGTGGAATTCAATGTCTCTTTAGTCAAACAAATCAACACTATTCAACAGGCCATTCAGAATACTTCACATGCAAGTATCAAGGCTATCCTTCAAGCTCACCTGGACTCACTGCATCTCATGAAGCTGCAGCAAGTGAAGCAGAATCTGAGTATGGATGATCTCAGGAAGGATATTGCTGACTTGAAAACCTATACTTCAGAAAAATTGGACTCAGTCATGCCCTATGGTACATTGCAGGACTTGGTTTTGAGATTGAAGAAAGAATCTGTTACTGAAAAAAGGTTGGCCAAGTTAGAAGACAGAGTTCAAGTTATTGAAAATTCTGTGGCCACCATTCTTCACAATCAACAATCTCAAACCAGTCTCCTAATGCAGCTGGCAAAAGCACAAGGCTTGACCCCTCTCCTTGATGATAACAAAAAGGGGGAGAGTAAAAGGGAAGGGGAAGGAGAGCCATCTACAAAAGTCAACATATCTAAAGTGCTAGTTCCTGCCATCACTACTTCTCCAATCATTCAAATCAAGGGCAAGCCTGATGGAATTGATTTGATTCAGCTAGCAGCAGCTGAAATTCAAGTGAAAGAGCAAAGGAGGAGAATTGATGAAAGGTTGCAACTGTTGTTTGGTTCTACACAAGACAAATCAACATCTGTGAAACACAGCACAAAAATTGAACCAATCAACATGGAGCTCATGCCAGTAGGGAGTCATAAGGATGGAGAAGCTTCTTCCAAAGAACTACAAGCTATAATCCTCAAGCCCAATGAAAGATCCAATAAGGACTCAACAAAGAATCCTTTAAAAGAAGTGGACTTTCCTCCTCCAAAAGATGATGAGAACAAGATTTTAGGCAGGGGTATTGCCTATCTCAAAAAGTCCATGGATGAGGCTGTAAGGAGAAATAGAGCTATTATCATTAGAGAGGGAAAGAGCATATGTGTGATGCAAGGACATCCCAAATTCTCAATAGCCAAGAAGGAAGAAGCCAAGCAATTAAAGGCTGACAAAAGAGCACAAGCAAAGCTTGAACAACAGCTAAAGTCAAGTTTAGTTGAAAAAGAAAAAGGGATTGAAGTCAGGGGTGAAGACAAGACTACAAACCTAGATGAGGTTTTAGGGAGTATATTTGGTGAGAGTGTGGAAGAAAGAGAGGAATGGCAGAAGGGAAACAGAAGAAAGGCCAAGGCACATAGAAGGAGTGGAGATAACACTGAAGTAACCAAATCTATATCTAAACCACTATCTTCCATACCTGAACCCCTTGTTGCTGATCCCACAATAAACATCCATGGTGAACCAATCATTCCAAAAGAGGAACCTATTGATTGGGACACTATCAAATTGCCTACCTTTCTAACCACTCTTCCACCACCAAAGAAACAGAAAAGAAAACCAAAATCTACACCTCCCATAACCTCTAAGAAATTCTCTCAAAAACAAAAACCTAAGCCTAAGTCACCCATTTCTAAAGATGATTATGTTCACATCTGTGACATAAAAGAAATTTCAGACATTGAACTCTATCTGGATGAGCTGGAGGATGTAAGGGGAATAGCTGCCTACAGACAGCTACCAGAGAGATTAGTGTTCAGATATAAAGGAGCTGGGGAAAGAACATGGCCTCTCCACAGGATTCTGGATGAAGGCTACTCTACCTTGATTAGAGTCTTTTCAGCCATACAAAAGGATTCTGGCTTTACCAGAACTGCCAAGACTGAAATTCTCAACAAGATAGCCAATATAAGGAAAACTTGGAGGGAGCCCAATGCTTTACCCAGGACTTTACTCATTCAAGAAAGGGGAATTACAATTCATAAATCACCTCATTGGTTGATGGAATTTAGAGATGATAAAGGAGTCAGAAGATTTTTCAGACTTGAAGACCAACTCAAGATTGCCAGTAATGAAACTCTCAAAGAAATGCAATCTAAGTTGGATGTCAGTGTTGAAGATGAAGCTGAATTCTTCAGACAACTCCAACTCCAAATTGAGGAAAATGACAAAAGGCTAGGAAAGAAAACCAGGGAACAAAGAAGAAAAAGATGATCTGCTCAGACTAAAGGAGTGTCCTTGGAAACACTGTAAATCTTCAATTACCTCCTAGTACATACACTTTTGCAGCATTTTTAAATTTCTACTTAGTTTCAATTCATATATCTGTTAAGTGTTTTGTTATCATCAAGTTAACCCTGAATTTATGCCTACAATTCTTATAGACATAAATAGGGGGAGATTGTTAGGAATGTATGTGCATTAGTTTGATGATATGTTTAACAAAATACTTAAGTAGAAATTTAGTGTCTGTAGCCTCAACGGATAAGACCACTTTGGCTATCCGTTGATGGTGTAGCTTTACTTAGAAATAAGTTTAGTGTTGTAGCATATTTCAGTCTCTGTATTTAAAATGTAATTCTTGGAAGTTGAGAGAAACTATGAGTCATGTTGACTACTAGATGATATGCAGATAGGAAGGCCAATTGTAAATACTTCATGCCTTGTAATTTTGTATAAGTGAAGTGGTATCAACGGATGACTTAAAGACCTTCAACGGATAAGAAGCTAAGCTTCAACGGATGTCTCTAAAGCTTCAACGGATAAAGTCATCAACGAATAACATCCTTCAACGGATGAGTGCATCAACGGATGAAAGTTTCAACGGATGTTCTGATGATTAGCCGTTGATAAGAGGTAGTTGTACCTACAGACAGAGGCACATGGGTTGATAGAGACAACTGAGATGTGGTAGCCGAATTTCAGGAACAACAGAAAAAGCAGCCGTTCTTCTCTGGTACAAAGATGCAATAGTCAACAAAGTACTGGAGTGAACAGGAAAAGAAGCAAGTGAAGATCTTATTTCATTACTGTATTTTATATTGTTCTTCACTTGTACACTTGGTAATATATAAACCAAGTAGAAGCTAGTAATTAGTGTGAGATTTTCCAGAGCTGTTTAGAAAAACATTGAGAGAAAATTCATCTAGTTTGTACTAGGATGCAGCTGTGATCAACATTGTTTAATCACAGATTTTCTAATATACCATCTCTGGTGGAACAACAAATCCACCAGAAAAGTTTTTAAGGTCTGTTGTGTTCTTTACATTTGTGCTTGAATATATATCTGTCTGCATTAGCTTAAAGCAATTCACACACTTGTTCTTCTTGAACACACAACCTTCATAAACTGCTCAAAACTTGAAAAAGTTTTGAGATTTACATTCAACCCCCCTTCTGTAAATCTCATTGTTAGTCCACTAGGAATAACATATATATATATATATATATATATATATATATATCTGGTGGATACATTCAAATCCACCAGAAAGATTTAAAGACCTGAGTTTTTATTACTTTGTGGTTGATTTACTTAACTCTTTATTCCACACTTTGCTAATCAAACAGTTAGATATAAATTTAGTTAGAACCATTTTTCATAAATCTCAAAAATTAGCCATAATTATATTCAACCCCCCTTCTGTAATTCTTGTTGTATTGTTAGGGAATAACAATTGGTATCAGAGCAAGCTCTTGAAGTACAAAGAGTTTAAAGATCACAACAAAACAGTAAGATGAACAAGAAGGATGTTGGATTGAAGATTCTATTTCTGGACAAAGACAATTATTACCACTGGAAGGTGAAGATGCACCTACATTTTATTTCTCAAGATGAGGCCTATGTGGATTGCATAGAGAGAGGTCCTCATGTGCCAATGAGAGCTGCAACAGGAAATGGACCATCTGTTCTCAATCCTAGGCATGAATGGTCAGATCCTGATATTGAGCAAGTCAGAAAAGACAAGAAGGCCACAAATATATTATTCAATGGAGTTGATGGTGATATGTTTGATAACATCATTAACTGCAAAACAGCCAAGAAGGTTTGGGACACAATTCAGATTATCTGTGATGGTACTGAGCAAGTAAGGGAGAATAAGATGCAACTGCTAATTCAACAATATGAGCACTTTTATTGTGAAGATAGTGAGTCTCTCACTGACATTTTTAGTAGATTTCAAAAACTACTAAATGCTCTAAAGTTGCATGGAAGAGTCTATCAGACAAAAGACTCCAATCTCAAGTTCCTTAGATCTCTTCCAAAGGAGTGGAAACCAATGACAGTCTCACTGAGAAATTCTCAGGATTACAAGGATTTTACCTTGGAGAGACTGTATGGCATCCTGAAAACTTATGAGCTTGAAATAGAGCAAGATGAAAGGATGGAGAAAGGAGGGAAGAAATGAGGGTCCATAGCACTGGTTGCTGAGTTGGAAAAGGAGAAGGAGGTGAAGGTAGAAGCTGTTGAGTCTACTTCAAGGGTCTGTGAGAATAAGGGCAAGAGGCTGGTAGCTGAAACTGAAGATCATTTGAGCCAAGATGATATGGATAATATTGATGAACATCTTGCATTTCTTTCCAGAAGATTTTCCAAGCTCAAGTTCAAGAAGAAATTTGGAGCAGCTAAGCCAAGTAGAAACATGGTGGATAAATCAAAATTCAAATTTTCAAATGTGGCTTGACAGGGCATTTTGCCAATGAGTGTAGAAAGTCAGATTCCAGCAAAAAGAAGTTTGAGTCTGTGGATTATAAACAGAAGTATTTTGAGTTGCTCAAGCAAAAGGAAAGGGCTTTTATTACATAAGAAAATGAATGGGCAGAAGATGGATTGAATGAGGATGAAGATGGCAGCTATGTCAATCTAGCCCTAATGGCCAAGTCTGATGAAACAGAAACAAGTTCTTCAAGTAATCAGGTAATCACCACTAACCTAGCACATTTATCAAAAGTTGAGTGTAATGATGCAATTAATGATATGTCTACAGAATTATATCATTTGCATGTTACACTTAAGTCCCTCACTAAGGAAAATGCTAAAATCAAAGAAAATAATCTATTTTTAAGGGTGTGTTTGGTATTGCTGTTGCAGACAGCAACAGCAGCTTTTCGCTGAAAAGCAGTTAAAAAACTGTTTGGTAAAATTTAAAAGCTGCTTTTCTGAAAAGTGCTTTTGGCTTAAAAGCTGCTGTTAGAGAAAGCAAGTCCCCCCATGCTTTTAGAAAAAGCTGATTTTCAGCTGTTGCGGGAAGCAGATGCTGATTTCACCATCAAACCTTACCAAAAGCATCATTATTTTTAATTTTTTGCATCAAAACATATACGAATCAAAAAAATTACCAAACAGTCATCTGATTTTTACAACAGCACTTTTTCCAGCAGCACTTTTTCTAACAGCACAACAATTTTTAACAGCAATCCCAAACAGAGCCTAAGTGAGAGGAATAATGTGCTAGAGTCTCAGTTTATTGAATTTGAAAAATTGAAAATTGAATGTAAGATTGCTAAGGATGAATTAACTGAGCCTTGAAGAAAGAGGATATTTTGAAGAAGCAGCTTGAACGAGAACATGAAGTGATTAAAACATGGAAATCATCCAGAGATGTTCATGCTCAAATCACTAAAGTTTAAGGTATTGAGTCCTTTTGTGATGTAGCCTGGAAAAAGAGTAAGGAGAAGCTGGAATCCAATTTGGTTGAAGGATTGCTAACAGATGTAGACTCGACGGTTGATTAGAGTCATCCGTCGGATAATCAAAAGGATTATCCGTCGAGTGACATAAATCCTCATCTGTCGGCTGTGAGCAAACCTATGAGCAAAGCCAAACTTGCCAAGTTAAATGAAAAATATGGATCAATTTCCAAAAACTTTGTTCCAGGAGAATCAAGTCAAGTGAAGAAGGAGAAGAAAGAGAATGTTGGTCATCTTTCTATCAAGCAATTGAATGACACATTAGAAAAGATTGAGGTTAAAACAGAAACTAAAAAGAAGAAAAATAGAAATGGGAAAGTAGGGATTAACAAATATAACAAATACACACCTGATAAGTATGCTCCAAGAAAAATCTGTGTTAAGTGTGGTAGTATTAATCATTTGTCTGTTAATTGCAAACTTGCCATGCCTACTCCTAAATCTGTACCATCTTCTTTTCCCAACATGAATGCCATGCCTTCTATGCCTATGAATGCTATGTCTGCTCAGAATATGAAAGCATAATTTGCTAATATGCCATTTGCACCTAATCCTTATTATGCTGCATTTAGTATGCCTCAAATGCCATTTAGCATGCCTTACTGGAATAACATGTTTGCAAATAGCATGCCTTTTCCTGTTAATCAAAATGTGCATGATAATTCTGTTTTAATGACTGGTTTCAAAGGTCCAACTCAGATGACTAAGGATGAATCAGATATCCCCAAGTTAAATGAGATCAAACCTAAGAAACAAAAGAAGAAAGCTAACAAGGCAGGACCCAACGAAACTTGGGTACCAAAATCAACTTGATTTGGTTTTGATGTGTGCAGGGAAACATAAAGAATCTTTGGTACCTGGATAGTGGTTGTTCAAGGTATATGACTGGAGATTCTACCCTGCTCACAGAGTTCAAGGAGAGAGCTGGCCCAAGTATTACTTTTGGAGATGATAACAATGGTTATACTGTGGAATATGTCTTGATTTCAAAAGACAATGTCATCATTGAGGAGGTTGCCCTAGTGGATGGCCTCAAGCATAATTTGCTGAGTATCAGCCAGCTGTGTGATAAGGGCAATTCAGTAACCTTCAACTCAGAAGCTTGTGTTGTGACTAACAAAAGAAGCAACAAAGTGGTTCTCACTGGTGTGAGAAGAGGAAATGTGTATCTAGTTGACTTCAACTCATCAAATGCAGAATCTGTTACTTGCCTTCTCAGTAAAGCAAGTCAAGATGAAAGTTGGTTGTGGCACAAGAAGATATCCCATCTAAACTTCAAGACCATGAATGAGCTTGTCAAGAAAGAACTGGTTAGAGGCATTCCTCAAGTGGAGTTTTCTAAGGATGGACTGTGTGATGCCTACCAAAAATGGAAGCAGATCAAAACATCATTCAGAAAGAAGCTTGATTCAACAATTGAAGAACCTTTACAATTGCTACATATGGATCTATTTGGACCAGTCAATGTGTTGTCCATCTCAAGGAAAAGATTTTGCCTAGTAATTGTAGATGATTTCTCAAAGTTCTCTTGGATATATTTTCTAAAGTCTAAAGATGAGGCTAGTGAAATCATCATCAATCACATAAGGCAAGTCAACAACCATCCTGATTTCAAAGTTAGAAGAATCAGGAGTGACAATGGAACTGAGTTCAAGAATTCTGTGATGAGATCATTTTGTGAAGAGAATGGGATAATGCATGAGTTTTCTGCAGCAAGAACTCCACAACAAAATGGAATGGTAGAAAGGAAAAACGGATCTCTTATTGAAGCTGTAAGGACAATGCTCGAAGAATCAAAGTTACCAACATATTTTTGGGCTGAAGCTGTGAATACTGCCTGCTACACTCAGAATATTTCTTTGATCAATCAAGAAAAGTGCATGATACCATATCAATTGTTCAAGAACAAGAAACCAACTCTAAATTTTCTTCATGTCTTTGGCTGCAAATATTATATCTTGAGAAATCAGAGTGATCAAAATGGGAAGTTTGATGCTAAAGCAGATGAAGGAATTTTTGTTGGATATGCTGTGGGAAAAGCATATAGAGTCTACAATCTAAGAACCAACATTGTTATGGAACCAATACATGTTGTATTTGATGATAAAAAGATTGAAGGACTGCAAGATGAAGATTCTCATGAGAGTCTCAAATTTGATAATGTGGAGATGATTAGTGATGACAGTGATGATGAAAATGATCAGGAAACAATGGCAAAGGATAATGCAGAAAAATCTATTATTAATGAAGCATAAAATTCAACATTTGTCGAGTTGCAAAATGCTTCATCCGTCGGGAGACAATCTGCTTTATTCATCGGGAGACAATCAGCCTCATCCGTCGGAACACAAAGCGCGTCATCCGTCGGGTCTTCAAAAGAAGCTGAAAGTCAGAATAAATCACTTATAGAAAATTCTCCTTTCTTAAATTAAAGATTCACAAACTCAGGGGGAGTTTCTAAATATCAAAACTCAACAATGGAAATGGACAAAAGATCACCCCTTTGACCTCATCATTGGTGATATGTCTTCTAGAGTTCAAACAAGGCGAGTAACTCAAGAAGAATGTCTATATAGCAGCTTCCTATCTAAGGAAGAACCAAAAAAGGTAGAAGAAGCTTTGTTGGATCCTGATTGGATTTTAGCTATGCAGGAGGAGCTAAACCAATTTGAAAGTAATAAAGTATGGAAGCTGGTACCCAAGCCTAAAGGAAAGAATCCAATTAATACCAAATGGGTATTCAGAAACAAGATGGATAAAAATGGCATAGTGGTCAGGAACAAAGCTAGATTGGTTGCTAAGGGCTATTGTCAACAAGAGGGAATAGATTTTGATGAAACTTTTGCTCCTGTTGCAAGACTTGAAGCCATCAGAATTTTCTTAGCCTAGGCAGCTTATGCCAATTTCAAGGTTTATCAAATGGATGTCAAAAGTGCATTTCTGAATGGAGATTTGGAGGAGGAAGTCTATGTTAGTCAGCCTCCTGGTTTTGAAAATCCAAATTTCCCAAATCATGTTTATTATCTTTTGAAAGCACTTTATGGAATGAAGCAAGCACCTAGAGCCTGGTATGACACTTTATCAAAGTTTCTTTTGGAAAATCACTTCACAAGAGGTACTGTTGATAAAACTTTATTCTTTAGAATTGTTAATGGCTCTAGTATACTTGTTCAAATTTATGTAGATGATATTATATTTGGCTCTACAGATGAAAAACTTTGTAAAAAGTTTGCCAAATTGATACAAAGTAAGTATAAAATGAGCATGATGGGAAAACTAACTAACTTTCTTGGTTTGCAAGTTAAGAAAGTTAGTGATAGAATATTCATTAGTCAAACTAAATACATTCATGATCTTTTAAAGAAGTTTGATCTAATGGATTGCACATCTGCAAAAACTCCCATGGCCACTGCAACTAAGCTTGAATTAAACACTACTGAAAAGTCTGTGGATATTTCAAGTTATAGGGGCATGGTTGGTTCACTTCTGTACTTAACAGCTAGTAGGCCAGATATAATATTTTCTACTTGTCTTTGTGCTAGATTTCAGGCTGATCCTAGAGAATCTCATTTAGCATCTATTAAGAGAATTTTCAGATATCTCAAGGGAACACCAAAACTTGGCATTTGGTACCCTAGAGATTCTGGTTTTGATCTAACTGGTTATTCAGATGCAGATTATGCAGGTTGTAAAATAGACAGAAAAAGTACAACAGGAACTTGTCAATTCTAGGAAACAAGCTTGTGTCCTGGTTCAGTAAAAAGCAAAATTCAATTTCTACTGCTACAGCTGAAGCTGAATATATTGCTGTTGGTAGTTGTTGTGCACAGATTTTGTAGATGAAAAACCAATTGTTGGACTATGGTCTACAAGTGGATAGGATTCCTATTTTCTGTGATAACACAAATGCAATTGCCATCACTGAAAATCCAGTACAGCATTCAAGAACAAAGCACATAGACATCAAGTACCACTTCATAAGGGAACATGTGATGAATGGTATTGTGGAACTGCATTTTGTTTTAAGTGAAAAGCAGCTTGCAGACATATATACCAAGCCAATGGATGAATCCACCTTCTCAAGGTTGGTAAGTGAGTTAGGTATGCTTAATTATTCCTGAATCATCTCAGATATTTTACAAGTTGTTATGCAGCCATAAATTTAATTGATTTTTCTATTTTGGATGAAATTTTGGCTAAGTCAAAATTTACATCCCGACGGATGATCATTATCCATCGAGTTTGCTCATCCGTCGGAATACGATTTGTCTATAAAAATTATTTATTTTTCTGGAATATTTTATAACTCGACGGATAACTGATTTATCCTCATCCGTCGAATTTTCTCAATCCTAGCCGTTAATTCTCTAATCATTATCCATCGAGTATACTTACAGTCTATAAGCATGACACGACGGATAAGTGACGGAATTTTTATAGTTTATTTATTTTTAAACGGCTATTTTGGGAAATTTTTATTGGTCCTTTATTTCTCTTTATTATTTTTGTCAATTTATCTCTGAGATAGTATAAAAGCTAAATTCTTTTTCATTCTTTTCTTTTTTCATTCTCAAGATTCAATTGCTCTAACTTATTTCTTCTAAAAAACAAACTCTCTCTGCAATTTCCAAATCTCTAACAATGGCACATGTAGTGAAAATCATGTCTCAAACCGGTTACATCTATGAGAAAAACAACTTCTCAGCTTTAGTAAACAAGGAGATTCTACAATCTGGTGACTATCACAAAATGATGGATTTTGTGAAGAATTGCAAACTCAACTATGCCATGCTGGAATCACCCACCATTTACTGTGAGGTTGTAGAGGAGATGTGGACAATTGCAGTGTACAACTCAACGGACAAGACCATCACTTTCACTTTAAAAGGTAAGCAGTTTTGCATAAACAATGATATTATCAAAGCATGCTTTAGGATTCCTGATAATACTGTAACTGCTCCACACACAGACACTGACATTGTTAACATGCTTAATTCTATGGGCTATGCACTCACTATCTCTAAGTTAAGTGAAATTAGAAGGTTGGGTCTTAGGAAAGAATGGAGTTATCTGTGTGATGTGGTAACTAAAGTGTTTTCTGGTAAGATTAGCAACTTTGATTCCATCAATATATCCATGATCAACATGCTTTACATGCTAGTTACTGATAACTATTTCAATTTCAGTGACTTGGTTTTGTTTGAGTTAGGCTTTAAGTTAGGAGAACTTAATAAGAGAGGTAAAAGTTTCTATTATGCTAGATTCTTTATGATGCTTGCTAACCATCTTATTGCGAATATTGAGATTGAGAACCCAACCAACAAGCTGAATTGTTGGGTTCAAGAAAGAAGGATTATTGCAGATTTAAATAGAGCAAATCATCACAAGGAGGTGCCCTTATACTATTTTCCAGTCATGGAGGGACCTCAGGTAAGTGAGATAATTTCTACTGTCTCTACTCTTCCAACCTCACACATTTCTTTACATTCTAGTGTAGCTATGGCATCTGTGTCAATGAACCAACAGATGCCTACCCAAGCCACCAAACGAACAAAAGTTTCTAAATCCAAAGCTAAGAAAGCCCCCTCTGATTTCTTTTGAAAGAAATCAGTTATAAAAAATCTACTAAACCTAAATAGGGGAGTGTGAAGGAGGGTAAGAAAGGTGAGGGACAGGGTGAAAATCAAATAAGCCCTAAGGATAAGGATGGTGAGAAGAGTGTACCAAAACCTAGCCACACCACAGTTTCCCAACAAATTGTGGTTGTTAATAAGGAGATTAGCTCATTACTGGTTTCATCCTCCCAAAAGGATGTTACCATTGAAACAAGCTCCCAACCAGGAGCACAAGCCAAGAGGGGTAGGGACACCAGCTCACCACAAACTTATGCTAGAAAGAAAAGATCAAAAACCCTTGGGGATGCACAGGGCTCACACACTATGCAAACTGGTGTTAAAGACACAGTCATTGCACCTTCTTAAAGTCAAGTTGATGTGGGTCCGATAAATGTCGAGTCACAACCAAAATCTCTCATAATTGAAGCACCTGATACACCAAATTCTCCCACACACTCACTAGATGTTGACATGATTAATACATCACTTCCAAATTCTCCATCTTTAACTCTCTTGGAGAAGCCAAAAATCCAAGTAAGTGAGCATCATCTTTTAGATGATTTGTTGGCTCATTTACCATTTCTTTCTGAGACTGTTGAGACATCTGTGCCAAAATTCTCATCAATCTGCACAGAGTATACAATAGTCTCCACTCCAAACTCTTTCATTTCTACTATCCCGATGGATATTCATCATCCATCGAGTAGTGATTGTATCTCGATGGATAAGCCTAACAGCAGTCAACCGTCGGATAGCCATACTACTAACCCGATGGATATTCCTCATCCATCATGTGTCCCTGCATAACTTCAAATTTCTTCAATTCTTACAAGTGCAGAAGACTTAGTAGTAGTGCAATCACTCTTAGGACTGAGGGAAGGGAGTGATTTGAGTGAGAGTCTGGGTTGCTCCCAGGAAAAAGGAGAGAAAAAGAGTGAACAACTGCAGTCCATTTCTTTAGGACTGGCAAAAGTGAGTGAGAGGAGTCCCGCCTTAGATGGTGAAGGTAAGGGTGTGAGGGTGGGGAGCCAAGGGGAGCCCTTGATGTAAAACCAGAGAGAAAATGAGAGAAAGGCAGGTACAGGAGAAATAAGGATGAATATCATTGCTAGTGAGTCAATGAATGCCAATGATGCAGACATTGAGAAACTATCTCAGCATAATCAAGTTGTTATAGGTTCCATCTCTTTGGATGCTGAGGCATTTACTCATCATGTTCCAACATATCAAATTTTGGCTGGACAGGGCAATGAAGATGCAGAAAGGATGCTGAACTTGGTGCACACCACCCAGTCAATGCAAAGAGCCAAGGATGCCATTATGCCACCTAGAGCTGATGATGATATTGACTATGGGACTGGGGAATCTGCTAATTTCTTTGGTGATGCAAGTGAAGAGGGGTTACTGGACATAGGGGAGAAGTAGGCCCTAGTTCCCGATCTGGTATGCCATCTTGAGCATTTTTAAAGCAGTGTGATGAACACTATTTCAAGACCACCCTCATTCAACTTATAAGTCAGACACACTCTACTCTTCAATCCAAAATAAATGCCAGCACCAAGAAGCTCCTACAAGCACATCTTGCTTCACTTCAATTACAAAAAATCCATGGTTTTCAACACACTCAGGATGTCACTTCTATCAAAGGTGCAATTGATCAAATAAAAAGGGACATTTCTGAAAGGTTGAATTCTAAACTTCTAGAAGCTACAATGCTTGATATTAAGAGACAACTTAGGAAGAATTATGATCTTTCCACAAAGATTGATTCCTTGGATACCAGAATGACTGTAATGGAAGCTTCTTTAACAGCTATCCATCTACATCAAGCTCAACAAACTCAACTGCTACAACAACTAGTGGCTGCACAATCTTTATCCTTCACTCTACTTGATGATAACAAAAAGGGGGAGAAAAGCTTAAGTAAGGGTGAGGGGGAGAAAGGCTCAAGTAAGGGGGAGCTTCAGTTAAACATACAAGTCAGCAAAGTAATTGTGCCAACAATTACTTTCACAAAGCCACCAGTGTTGGATAGTATTGATCTAATCCAACTAGCAGCTGAAAAGCTTGAGTTAAAATCAAATCCTAAGATGTTTGATGTTACAGCTTTAGAGAAGGAAATTAAAGAAAATGGACAAAGATAGATGCAGATATTCACCAAAAGTTTGGGCAAATTCAGAAGCCAGACAAAGTCTTCAGTCATCACTCTCCAGTCATGAAAATCTATGTGAATGACATAAGTATGAACTATCTGGAAAGGGGTCAAACTTCCTGCATCAAATCTCCAAAGAAGGATCTCATTATGAAGGCCAAAAGGAACTACTCTAAGTTTTCAGATAAGAATCCTATGGATACAGTGTTTGAAACACCTAGGCCAGATGAGAAGAAGCTGTTGGCTAGGTCTATTGCATTCTACAAGGATCCAATTGATTCAGTGCTTAAAAGGAGAATTGCTAAAATTTACAGAAATGGTAAGGAGATTTGTGTGGTGGTTGGACACCCACTGTTTGTGGAAGCTAAGAAGGATGAGAAAGAAAGAATCAGGCTAGAAAAGAAGCAAGCTACCTTGGATGCTAAGAAGCACATACAAAAGAAGGAGCAAGCTGCTATCTTGGCCAAGCTTCAAGCTGTAAAAACCATAACATGAACTTCTGCACAACCATCTGTAATTACTGAATCTTAAGATCTAAAGGTGCAAGCTGAACCACAACGGGAAAAGAACTTTAAGATACAAGGAAAGGGCCAAACGGTCCAAAAGGAAATTGAACTTTAATGATGAGGAAAAGGAAGACTCTATCTCCAAGAAGCCTACAACTATAACTCAAACATCAAAACCCTCCGTGGTACTTGAAGAATTCAAAGTGGTTGATCCAACAAGGAATATTCATGGCAAGCCAATAGTTCCTAAGGATGAGCCAGTAGACTGGGATAGTTTGCCAATTCCTGAGCTAAATTTACCCATTTTCAAGACAAAGAAGACAAGAGCAAGAGCTAGCAAGAAAGTGAATCCAGTGATTCTCAGATCCAAGACACCAATCAAAACTAAATCTACAGTCAACAAGGGAGACATGTTAAACATCTGTGACATCAAGGAGTTTTCTGACATAAACCTTTACTTAGATGAATTTGAAGAAGTTAGAGGAATTGATGCTCACAGACATCTCCTTGAAAGGCTGGTGTTCAAATATAAGGGAGAAAGAGAGATCATATGGCCACTTCATAGGATTCTTCTAGAAAGCCAATCTGTGCTAATAAAAGTGTACTCTTCATTTAAAAAGAACTTTGGATACAATGTGACAGCAAGAAGATTAGTTCTAAAGAAGATTGAGGAGCTGAGGAGTAATAGAGCCAAATATGCACTACCAAAGACTCTGTCAATTCCCTTCACAGGAAATAGAGTGCATCTGAGGCCCTATTGGCGGATGGAATTCAGGGATGAAAAAAGAGTTAGAAGATTCTTCAGATTGGAGGACCAATTGAGTATCTCTAGCAATGAGACTGTTTTGGAAATGCAGGAAATGCTAGATCTCTCAGAAGCTGATCAACTTGAATTCCACGGACAACTCCAGAATTAAATTGAAGAAAATAACAGAAGGCTTGGGAAGAAATCCAGACAATCAAGAAAATAAATTTATCTGCTCAGACTAGAGGAGCATCTTGATAACAACTGTGAGCAATTTCTTTGTGTACTTTGCATTGTTCAATTTTTAGCAATTTGTAGCACTTATCAGTTTTATCTACTATTTTTCAATCGATATCTTTAGGATGTTTTGTTATCATCAAGTTTCTCTTAATTTATGGCTACAATTCCAGTAGACATAAATTGGGGGAGATTGTTAGGAATATGTTGTGTACTTGATGATAATCTAAACAAAACACCTTAGTAGATTTAACTTAGTGAATTTTGTACCACCCGGCGGATGATCAATTATAGTCCCGACAGATGATTCAATATAGTCCCGGCGGATGACTAATTGATATCCACCGGGTGAGTAGCTTATGTAACAATAAGTACTGTAGCACATTTCTACAAATAACTTTATATAGATTCTGTAGTAGCTTATGAATCATGTAGACTGCTAGTAGATGTGCAGAATAGGTTGATTAAATGTAAATATAAGATATCTTGTAATTCTGCACAAATGAAATGGAGTCAAGTGATAAATGGCTACCCGACGGATGATCAACAAAGCTACCCGACGGATGATCAACAAGGCTACCCAACGGATGATCAATTCAAATATCTGTTGACAGTGACAATACAGTCATATGTGTCGAGTGTTTGTAAAAGGAATGTGGCAGCCTGTTTAGCAGGGTTTTGAGAACAAAGAAGCATTACCATTTCCATGCTATTATAAAGATATTCAAAGATGATGGAATAGAGTAGTGAAGTAGCATGGAGTTAGACTTGATAGGTTGTTAGGAATATGTTGTGTACTTGATGATAAGCCAAACAAAACACCTTAGTAGATTTAATTTAGTGAATTTTGTAGCACCCGATGGATGATCAATTATAGTCCCGACGGATGATTCAATATAGTCCCGACGGATGACTAACTGATATCCATCGGGTGAGTAGCTTATGTAACAATAAGTACTGTAGCACATTTCTGTAAACAATTTTGTATAGATTCTGTAGTAGCTTATGAATCATGTAGACTGCTAGTAGATGTGCGGAATAGGTTGATTAAATGTAAATATAAGATATCTTGTAATTCTGCATATATGAAATGGAGTCAAGTGATGACTACCCGACGGATAATCAACAAAGCTACCCGACGGATGATCAACAAGGCTACCCGACGGATAACAAGCATGCACCCGACGGATGATCAATTCAAATATCTGTTGACAGTGACAACACAGTCACATGCGTCGAGTGTTTGCAAAAGGAATGAGGCAGCCTGTTTAATAGGGTTTTTGAGAACAAAGAAGCATTACCATTTCCATGCTATAATGAAGATATTCAAAGATGCTGTAATAGAGTAGTGAAGCAGCATGGAGTTAGACTTGATAGGTTTTGTTTTATTATCTTTTCTTATTATCATGTAAACTTGATGATATATAAAACAGGTGTAGCTAGTAGAACAAACTAACTAAGCAAACACATTTTTAGCAGAGAAACATTTGTAAGCTGTATTCTGTAGAATTTCTCTATAGTTTGTTTCTTCACTTTTAAAGCAGCTGTGAGCTATTCAAGCTTCAAAGGGTTCTCTTAATATATATATATATATATGGTGGATACATTCAAATCCACCAGAAAGTTTTAAAGACCTGAGTTTTTATTACTTTATGTTTGAATAACTTAACTCTGTATTCCGCACTTTGCAAATCAAACAGCTAGATATAAATTGAGTTAGAACCATTTTTCATTAATCTCAAAAAGAAGCCAGAATTACATTCAACCCCCCTCTTTAATTCTTGATGTATTGTTAGGGAATAACATAGGTTTTGTTTTATTATCTTGTCTTATTACTATGTAAACTTGGTGATATATACACCAAGGTGTAGCAACTAGAACAACTAACAAGACTAAGCAAATATATTCTCGGAGAAACATTTGTAAGCTGAATCCTGTAGCATTTCTCTGTAAGTTTAGTTGTTCATATTTGTAAGAAGCTGTGAGCTATTCAAGCTTACAAATCCACCAGAAAGTTATAAAGACCTGAGTTTTTATTACTTTGTGTTTGATTTACTTAACTCTTTATTCCGCACTTTGTTAAATTAAACAGCTAAACAGCTCAGGGGATCGGCGAAGCTCAAAGTTTAATTGTTAAATTAAATAAATTTATTTAGTGGACTTTAATATAATTTATTTTATAAACTTAAAATGATTTATCTTATAAAATTTAAATAAGTTTATTTTATAAATCTAAGTTAGTTTATTTATATAAGTTATATTTAAGTTTATTTTATTAATTAATTTAGTTATAATTTAAACTTAAAAAGAAAACAAAACAAAAAAAAGAGAAAAACGAAAACAAAAAAAAAAGAAAACAAAACAAAAGAAAAAGAGAAAAGAAAAACAAAAGAAAATAAAACAAAAGCAAAATAAAACAAAAAAGAAAAAGGAAAAAGAAAAAAAAGAAAATAAACAAATAATCAAAATGTGTACATGTAGTTCATTCTGTTTAAGTTTTAGTTAAGTACATTGACATGTACTTGTAGTAGGAGGTCACCACAGAGCAGAGCCACACTAGTCGCCATACAGGTGACTTCTTTTTGTTTACTTGTTTTAGTACTTCCCTGGTCGCCACATAACAATGTGTACACCCTGGTCGCCACAGAACATGTACTCTTGGTCGACACAGAAGTGCCCTCTCCTCAGCCACACAATTTTATTGGATTTAAAGTCTACAGAATTTGCAGCAGAGAAAAAGAGCCATTCATTTTGGATTAATTTATGTTCATCTTCTCTTCCAAGAGAGTAGTGAAATGGCAGTAAAGATTTACAGAGAAGCTCAAGCTTTTTGTATATCCGTTTAACTTCTCACCGGAGTAACGTTATAATGCCCGATTTAATACTTGTATATTTATAGGGGCATTATAATCGTTACCCGGTAATTAAATCCTAGTACAAACAAAAGCTAGATCATTGTATAGGATTTGATTTTTAAATCTTTGTAGTAGCTAGGAACCTTGTTGTTCTTAGATTGTAACCAGTTAATTTATTTACCGGAGTGTAGCAACACCCTCAAGGATTTATATACGAATATATATTTCCCCGAATATCTTGTGTTCCTCGTTTTATATTCCCAAACACTATTCACCTCAAGAACACGAAACCACTAACCGTGCACTAAATCTATATCCGCTAAAGATTCGAAAGAATTTTTAATTTAGTGATTATCGTATTCAACCCCCCTTCTACGATAATTCGGGACCTAACAATTGGTATCAGAGCCTACTGATTGATACACAAATCAGGATCGAGAAATTAATTTATTTTATTAATTTTTCATTTATATAAATTTATTTTGTAAATTTGATTTAACAAATTTATTTTATAAATTTAATTTAAATAAGTTTATTTTATGAACTTAATTTAAATAAATTTATTTTATAAATTTAACTAAATTAATTTACTATTTAAATTTTAGTAAATAATTTTTTTAAATTTAAATTAGTTTTCGAATTTATGGCTGCCAGTTTTTGTTAGCTACCAATCTAGTTCATTTCGGCTATTCTAGTTTCTGTACATAGGAAATAGGCTGCCAGTTAACCTTTGGTTTGTAGCTGTAATTATTTCCAGATTAAAAAATCAAATCAAAAAAGAAAACAAGGTTGGCAGCTTGTTTGAACTGAACACGCGCCTGCATTTAGTCGCCACAGAAGTCTTAGAATTCAAGGCTTTTGTCAGTCGCCACTGGGAGTAATTAGGAAAATATATTCCTCTTATACACTCTAGTCGCCACACAGATTAAATCCAAGGCAAAGACGGCGCACAGGTACTATGAGTCGCCACAGAAGCTTAAAAGCAACATACAGGGGCAGTCGCCATTTAGCACTAATTTTTTTCCCCTATTTAATTATTTCTGATTTATTTATTTTTCCATAAAATTTAAAATTATTAAATTTAAATTTTTTTAAAATAATAATTTACATTTTCTTTAATTTTTAAGAAAAATAGAAATTCTTGAAAATTAGATTTTACGTAAATATTTATTTTTGATTAATTTTTTTCTAAGAAAATTAAAAATATTGGAAATTTAAATTTCTCTTAAATATTAAATTAAAGGGTACTCAAAGTATTGGTAGACTCAAGATTCCTCTGGGCGTTAAAGATGATTTTAATCTTTCGAAGAAAACAAAGACCATGTGCTATTCAGACGGAAATTTCCCGAATAAGGAAATTGAAGATAATGGTTTTCTTACTCCAATGAAACTGATTTCAAGACCTATAAATGAAAACTGTGGATCTTTCTCAAAGGCTTACTCTATAGGATACCACTGGGTTTTCAGATGCAGGAAAGGAATGAAATTTCTACGGGGAATCAATGAGATCAAAGAGGAAGAAGTTGTGGAGGTCAGAGAGAATAGTGGGGACATACAAACATCTCAGTAACATGCAGTATAGTTGGAAGCTCAGGACAGAATGTAAGAGTTACTGATAGTTGAATCAGAAGAATCTCAGGAAGAATTACTTGAGGGACTGGACGTTAGGGCAGTGTTTCACTTGTCAGGGAAGTTTAGTCACATCAGATTCACAAGGAGTACATAAGCTTTATCCAAGGATCAAGCCTATCTATTCTGAAGCAGAGATTCTTACAGATTCAGTTCAAGAGGTGGTTACAGACTGAGGTTGGGACATAAACAAGATTTGATAGCTACAGGTTTGACAAGCAATATGTGTCAAGTAACTATCAGGGGTTTTGCTACAACAGAACAAGAAGCTTGACAAACAAGGATAAGTAGGTATTCAGTTGAAAAGTTGTGACAAAGGTGGAATGTCTTCTTAGGGAAGCAGCCCATCAAAACTTATAGTGAACGGGAAAGAGTTAGGATGGATCAGATGACGAGAATCATGAATATCTTGCTTTCATACAAATCTCTGAAGATGATCCAACTTACATATCTCAGGTTTCAATTTCTTGAACCACTGCAATATTTTCCTCTCAATATTCAATGCATAATAAAATCTTAGTGGTTAAATGTTTAACACTCGCACAAGCATGATAGTATCACACATAGATAATGATGAACTAGTTCACTAGATTATTTTTCTGGTAACTAGGATTGATGTGTAACTTGTGCATGTTACTTTAGATGATCTTAAATATGTGTTTAAATATTTTTTGAACATGATTAATTGCTTTAGTGATGTATATGTTTTTCCAACATGTAAGACCTTTGTTTATGATTATCTCATGTATCCTAATACAATGTGATTTATCCATTCGATCTGAATTGTTTGTTAAGATGTATTAATTTATAATTGGATTGAGATAGCTAGATGAGATTTATCAACAGGATTGGACTAGACAAAATTAGTGATTTATTTGTTAATTCTGTTTGTTCCATATTATGCCTATCTTGCTTAAGTCTTATGTGTAATGTTTTTGAATGAATGCCATGTATTCTTAATACAATGCTTGCCTATTTCAATGCCATGAATGCATCTCTTAGTACTTGCATTAATTGTAGAAAAAATATGTTTAGAATTACAATAGGGCAAAGACTGATAGTCCTCCTTATGTAAGGTTGGAACCATTTTCCCCTAGCCTAGAGACAAATCTGTCAAGGGTATTAAAATGGAGAAAATGGTCAGTCAAAGATAAAAATTAGCATGATAAGGTTGCAGTTGTTGTTATCTCTGTTTATAATAATATCTCTAATCCAACTGGACCCAAACTGATAAGTTGGGTACCAAGAACTGTTAATCCATTTCTGAGTGCAGGACATAACAGGCTAATTGATTCTTATGTATTCTTGGTAATTCATACTCAAGTCATATAATCAAAGAAAGATCCTCACAAATAAATATGATTGACAAAAGCTATTCAGTCAATAATCTTTGGAGATGACATCAAAGGATTTCATTACGGGATAAGCTATGTAGAAAAGGGATGTCATCATGGATTCAATAATTGTTATCACTGATAAAAAATAATCATTGGTGTCACTGATAACAATTGAAGCAACTGCATTGCTGGAGAATCAAGGCATAAATCCTCTTATCAGAGAGTTCTGCATCAAAGGATAAATTGTCAATTCAATGAAGGATTAGTGTCTCATCTGAAGTAGGAAGGTTGAGAAGCTTGCTCTTCTTAGAGTAAGGAAAGGATATGCTCATGGCTAGACTATCTGGAAAGGTGAAGTCAATGTTTTCTACTATAAATCTTCATCTGACAAAAGTTTAGCTATGGAATTAGAAGCTCTCACCCTTGAACATCAACTCAAGGAACTCTTTTATAAAAAGGGATTAGTGAGAGGACTGCCTCATCTAGAATTCAGAAGATGTTAAATGTGAAGCATGACAGAAAGAGAAGTCAAAGACAACATCACACCAAAGTAAAGATATACCTTAGTGATGGTGGTTGACTACTCTTATGTAACAAAGTTGTTGTTCATGCGTTCTCAAGACAAGACATCACAAATGGTGATTGATTACATCAAAGAAGATCAAGCTGAAAGCAACTGTAAAAGAAATAATCTTGTAATCAGATAATGGGACTGAATTCAAGAAGTAGTTCTGATTAATATCTGTAACATCAAGAATATTTTGAGACATATTCAACACCAGGAGCTCCGTGTCAGAATGGAGTTGTACAAAGGAAGAACCAGAACTTGATTAAAGCTATAAGGGAAATATCAAGCTAATCAAGACTTTCTAAATACCAAAGGACTAGAGCAGTCAATACAGTTTGCAACAAGTAAGATCAAGCCTTGATGGGGATGTATACATGAAGACCACAAATGAGTTAATGTCCTACAGAAGCAAACACTGGATAACCTGAAAGTGTTTGGAGAGAATGTTCTACAAAAGCAAACAATAAAATGTTTTTAGTTGTTTGAAGATCTTGGCATTTGCAGCTAAGACTTGTAAGGATATTCTTCATGGATACTCAGTGGAGTTTACAACCTACAGGGCATTTTTGGTTGATCAATAAAAGATGATTGAAAGTCTAAGTGCACAGTTCAACAACTCCATGCTCCAAGCTGTTAAAGGTGAAATTGATGGTATTGATAATTCATATCCAAGCAGTGGAATGGCAGTGTATAATACAACTCATTATTTCAATGAAGCCAGTCAGCAAGGGTAAGGATTTTTAGGAAATCCCAGCAACAGCTTAGGGGAAGCAATAGAAGGATCAACTAGTCAGACACAACACCAAATTGAAAATTAGAGGACATTAAAGAACATATCTGCTGAGACAAAGAGTTTGATGTCAATATTATTCCCAGAGTCTAGTTCTTAAGTGATTCAGATGGTGGAGTAATGATTAGCAGGGCTACTGAGTGTGAATGATTATTTCTCTAGCTTTCTATCTGAAGAAGAAACTGAAAAAGTTATAAAAGCTCCGATAGATCCAGATTGATTGGGTGATTGCAAAGCAAGATGAACTCAATCAGTCAGCAAGCTAATTATAGAGAAGCTGGTATCCAAACCAAATGACAATATTGTAATTGGTGCAAGGATAATCAAAAGTTAAACTGGATGATAATGGCATTGTTACGAGGGACACGGCCAAACTGGATGCTAGGTTATTATCAGGAAGCAGTATCTAACAGATAGCACCAGTGACGAGACTTGATGATATTACGACATATCAGGCATCTGATGCACATTACACTTGGAATTTGACTCTAGTAGATGTGTACAAGTGCACTCCTGGTTGGTGAGTCAAATGAAGTAGTCAATGCATAACAGTTCATGGACTTTGCAGTTGCAGATCTATTGGACTCTATATATCTCTTCTTCACAAGCTCACTTCAGGTTGGTATGAACTAGTATACTACTCAAGCAATCGTCAAGGACATGGTATGGCACTCTAATTGAACTTACAATTTAATGTGAACTAGTAGAGTCGTCATATTAATAACTCTCTTTATCACTAGGCACAAACATATTAAGTTATATTTGCAGTGATATCATGATAATGTTATATGTTGGTCTACTAACAAAAACTTGTGCAAGATTATTTGCTAAGTAATTACAGAGTAGGTATGGAGGAGCGTGTTGGAAAGGTTGCAATTCTTGTTGGGATTACTTTAAGAAAGCCATTAGAATAACTCTTTTAGGAGCTCAATCAAGCCAAAAGAACAATTCTTTTAGGAGCACAAGTAAACCAAAAGAATGATGGCAATACACAGGTTGTAAGAAAGACTGGAGAAGCATCTCTGAAGCTGTCAACCTAAGTAACAAGAGAAGCATCTTAGAAAGCTGTTAACTTCGTGAAAGAAGATTGATTTCTTGTTATGATAAGAAAGAACTTCAAATCCAACAACTATGTGAACACTCTATGACAATGAACCTTCACACCAGGTATTATTTATCTCGAGATCATGTCTTTTAGTCAAAGAGTCACTTACAGAAAAACTTATTAAATTACTTGTTAAAGTTAATTTTGCAAGACTGGTTTGTAAGTGTGGGATATCATTCATTGCACATTAGTTGGAAATCCCATCTGTAAGGAATTCTTAATATAAGTTCACAAGTATTAAATCTTCAATATTTAAAGGACTTGTGAATTTATCAGTAATCCAGTACCTCATACTTAGTGCTACTATTTTGATTATCATGATTACAATGTCATATACATTTGTGGTAGTCAAATATTATAGCATTAAGTTTGAATATTATTTTAATTGATTTAAATTATGACTGTAGGCAATTCCATTCTATATCAGTCTCATAATTTAAATTATGTTAAAATAATATACAACATAGTTATTTGTATCATGTACGAATAATTGTGGTACTTTTAATATTAGTGATATTATTTAGAATTTTTGTTCTAAGTAATCAATGCTTATTTCTAAAATCACTGATATTGAAAGTTGAAGTATTCCTAAGGCATGAGTATAAAACTCTCAATATTTTATATGCTTAGAAAGTATTTCTAAAATTACTAATTATCTAGAAAGTGATTGACATGTATATAAGTCATATATCCTATTGGTGATTATTCAAGGATAATTTTGAAAATATTTAAGTACTAGTATCTAACTCATAGATATTTAGTATTTATTTATTTAGTATTTATTTTGGGTAGTTTGGATTATGGAAATTGAAGCAATTCAATGATTTTAATTGCTCCATAATTCAAACTAACTTAAAATAAATAAGCAGCATGATTGATTATAACTAAATCTGTCAACAATTGATATCTAGTATATTGATTGTAACTTATATGTTATAAGTTAATTATGAAATTTTGGTTTTAGTGAATTTAGCAATATTTATATCTCAAGAATTCACTGAAATCAGAATATGATTGTAGCATGATTAGTTGTGTGTAAATTTTTGATTTATAACAGTTAATGATATTTAGCTAAGATTTTAACTATGAACTAATTGTGAAGTATTAGTATTTATGACATTACTTAGAACACCTCTAAGTATAACTATGGTTAAAATGTTTGATTGCTTTATTAGAAGTAACCATATATTGTCAAGTTAGAATAATTTTTATACTTATTTGCAAATTTCCAAACACTTTGATAATAGATGTGTTATTCCCAGTGAACTAACAATGAGATTTACAGAAGGGGGTTGAATGTAAATCTCAAAACTTTTTCAAGTTTTGAGCAGTTTCTAAGGCTAAGTGTTTGAGTGATCAAATGTGTGTGAATTGCTTAAAGCTGATGCAGACAGATATATATTCAAACACAAATGTAATGAGCACAAAGAACTTAAAAACTTTTCTGGTGGATTTGTTGTTCCACCAGAGATGTGTTATTTCAGAAAATCTGTGATTCAAAGAATTAAATCACAGCTGCTTCCTAGTACAAACTAGATGATTTTCTCTTTTGATATTTCTAAATAGCTCAGGAAAATTCATATCTAATTACTAGCTGCTACTTGGTTTATATATCACCAAGTTTACAAGTGAAGACAAACTGTAAAATACAATTGAAAAGATTCTTCACATGTTTCTTCTTCATTTCTCTATCCAATGCAATCTAGGATAATCTGTAAATCTTTGAATACTTCCTTATTTGCATCAGAATGGAAATGCTGCATTTTCTTGATTCCTCCTAGAGGCTTCCACATTCCAGTATGTCTCTGTCAACCCATGTGTCTCTGTCAGCTTGTGAATTGTCACTATCAACTGCTAATGAACTAGGCATCCGTTGAAGCTTTCATTTGTTGATGCCTTATCCGTTGAGGCTTTATCCGTTGAAGCTTTATCCGTTGATGCGTTATCAGTTGAAGTCTTTATCCGTTGAAGCACTTATCCGTTGATGGATATTATCCGTTGAAGCATTAGAGACATCCGTTGAAGCTTTGTTTCTTATCCGTTGAAGGTCTTCAATATCCGTTGACACTTCTTCACTTATACAAAATTACAAGGCATGAAATATTTACAATTAGCCCTCCTATTTGTACATCCATTAGTAGTCAACATGACTGATTATTTCCTAACAACATCTAAGAATTACAGCTTGAAACCAGAGAGTGAAATGTGCTACAATACTAAACTTATTGCTAAGTAAAGCTACTCCTTCAATGGATAGCCAAGATGGTCTTATCCGTTGAGGCTACAAACACTAGATTTCTACTTAGTGTTTTGCTTAACTTATCATCAAACTAATACACATATTCCTAATAATCTCCCCCTATTTATGTCTACTAGAACTGTAGGCATAAATTTGGGTTTAGCTTGATGATAACAAAACACTTAACAAATATATAAACTGTAATAAAGCAGAAATTCAAAAGTGCTACAAAAATGTATATGCTGAGATGGAATTGAAGAATTACATTGTTTCCAAGGGTGCTCCTTTAGCCTGAGCAAATTACTTTCTTTTCCTTTGATCCCTGGTTTTCTTTCCTAGCCTCCTGTTATTCTCCTCTATTTGAAGTTAAAGTTGTCTGTAGAATTCAGCTTCATCTTCTTCATTGATATCTAACTTAGATTGCATATCCTTGAGAGTTTCATTACTGGCAATCTTTAGCTGATCTTCAATTCTGAAAAATCTTCTGACTCCTTTGTTGTCTCTGAACTCCATCAACCAATGAGGTGATTTGTGAATTGTAATTCCTCTTTCTTGAATGAGTAAAGTTCTAGGCAAAGCATTGGGCTCCCTCCAGGTTTTCCTTATGTTGGCAATCTTATTGAGAATCTCAGTCTTGGCAGTCCTGGTAAAGCCAGAATCCCTTTGTATGGCTGAGTAGACTCTAATCAAGGTAGAGTAGCCTTCATTCAGAATTCTGTGAAGAGGCCATGTTCTTTCCCCAGCTCCTTTGTATTTGAACACTAGTCTTTCTGGTAGCTGTCTGTAGGCAGCTATTCCCCTTACATCCTCCAGCTCATCCAGATAGAGTTCAATGTCTGAAAATTCTTTTATGTCACAGATGTGAACATAATCATCTTTAGAGGTTTGAGGTTTCGGCTTAGGCTTCTGTGTGAATTTGATTGAGGCTTTAGAGGGTGTTGATTTGATTCTTCTTTTCTGCTTCTTTGATGGTGGAGAAGAGGTTAGGAAGGTGGGCAATTTGATGGTGTCCCAATCAATTGGTTCCTCCTTGGGAATGATTGTTTCACCATGAATGTTCATGAAGGGGTCAGGTACAATAGGTTCAGGAATAGAGGGTAGTGGTTTGGATATTGATTGAGTTTCTTCAGTCTTATCTACCTTCTTTCTCTTTGCATTGACCTTCTTTCTTTTCCCTTTCTGCCATTCTTCCTTACTTCTTTCCTCCATCTCAGTACCAACCATGTCCCCCATAGCTTCAACTTCACCTTTGTCTTCAATTTCTTTCTGTTCTTCAGCCTGACTTGACTTTAGCTATTTTTCAAGCTTTGCTTTTGCTCTTTTGTCAGCCTTTAGCTGTTTGGCTTCTTCCTTCAACCTTTTGGTTTCTTCCCTCTTGGCTATTGAGAATTTGGGATGTCCTTGCATCACACATATGCTCTTTCCCTCTCTGAAGATAATAGCCATGTTTCTCCTTACAGCCTCATCCATGGTCTCTTTGAGATATGCAATACTTCTACCTAAAAGCTTGTCCTCATCAGCTTTTGGAAGAGGAAAATCCACCTCTTTTAGAGGATTCTTTGTAGAGTCCTTATTGGATCTATTGTTGGGCTTGAGAACCATAGGTTGCAGATCTTTGGAAGAAGTTTCTCCATCCTTATGCCTCCCTACTGGCTTGAGTTCCATAATAATTGATTCCACTTTTGTGCTATGCTTCACAGATTGTGATTGAGAAGTTGTAGAACCAAATATTAGTTGCATCTTTTCATCAATCTTCTTCCTTTGCTCTTTGACTTGCAATTCAGCTGCTGCTATCTGGATTAGATCAATTCCATCTAGCTTTCCTTTGACTTGAATAGTTGGAGAAGTTGTGATGACAGGAACTAGCACTTGAGAAATCTGAACTGTTGTAGATGGCTCTCCTTCCCCTTCCCCTTTATTCTCCCCCTTTTTTTTATCATCAAGGGTAGGGGTCAAGCCTTGTGCTTTTGCCAGCTGCATGAGTAGATTTGTTTGAGTTTGTTGATTCTGAAGAATGGTGACCATAGAGTCTTCAATGATATGAACCCTATCTTCCAATCTGGCCAGCCTCTTGTCAGCATCAGATACTTTCTTCAGTCTCCCCAACAAATCTTGCATAGTACCATAGGGTATAACTGAATCTAATTTCTCAGCATTGTAGGATTTCAGATCAGCAATGTCCTGCTTGAGCTCATCCACACTTAGATTTTGCTAGTAATGCTGCAACTGCAAGAGATGCAGAGATTCCAGATGAGCTTGAAGAATTGCCTTGGTACCAGCATCTTGAGTCTCCTGAAGAGCCTGCTGAATTGTCATGACTTGTCTGACCAAAGAGACACCAAACTCTCCTGGTGTTGATGGTTTTGCCCATGCCCATTCAGGAAGATCAGGAACAGAACTTGGGCCTGCTACTCCCCCTAAGTTCATGCTCTCATTTAAAGAATTAGAGTCATCATCATTAGAATTTACTCCAAATTCTTCAGATGGCTCACCAGCTTGAGAAGGCAGCCTGTTGACAGCAGCTTTGTCTCTGAGAAGAGATTCTGAAGTGTGTACAATGTGTAGTGTCTGTTCTGCCTCCACATTGCCCTGTGCAACCAATAATTGATAGGCTGAAACAGGGTGAGTAAAAGTGTCAGCATCCAAGGAAATGTTAGCAATGACAGCTTTGTAATGTTGCTGAAATTGTCTTTCCTTTTCTGCATCATCCACTTTCATTAACTCACTAGCAATGGCTGGATCCACCCTTATAGCTTATGTACCTGCCTTTCTCTCAATTTCTCTCTGTTCTTGCATCAGGGGCTCCCCCTGGCTCACACACACCCTCACACCCTCACCCTCACCTTCTAAGGTGGCACTCCTCTCACTCACTTTTGCCATGCTGGAAGAAATAGCATGCATATGGTGACTCTCAACCTCTCCTTTTGCCTGGGAGCAACCCAGCCTCTCACTCAAAAGATCACTCCCTTCCCTCAAACCTAAAAGTGATTGTACAGTTGCCATGTCCTCTACAGTTGGAATTGATTCTGTTAAGTGTGTAGAGACCATCAACGAATAGGGAATATCCGTTGAAGTGGAAACTGATGGCATCAACGGATAACTGCTGTTAAGCTTATCCGTTGAAGAACAACCACTTGTCAACGGATGAGAGATATCCGTTGAAGAAGGAAAAGATGTAGGTATAAAAAGTGACATAATTGTTGAATCTGTGTGGATTGATTTTAAGTGTGGTGACACAGATTCTGCAACTACATCTGAAATAATTGGCTGATGATCCAACAAATCATCTAAAAGATGATGATCACCAGGTTTTGAGTGGGGCTCCTCCCTGAGTTTTAATGAGGGAGAATCAGGAATTGATGTGAATATCATATCCACATCCAGAGAGGGTGTTGGAGAGTTTGATGAATGGTGTGTTTCTATATTGAGAGAATGGGGCTGTGAATCCACATTTGCTGGAATCACATCAAGCTGAATTTGAGAAGGCACAGATACAAGTGGATGTATCTGTGCTGTGTGTGTCCCTTGTATGGAAACTAGGGTCTTGGCCTTCTTCTTCCTTGAAAAGGCTTTAAATGGTGAATGTGTGGCTTCAGTGTCCCTCTCTCTTTTGTTCTGTGTCCCTGGTTGGGGACTATTTTCAATAGTTACACCCTTTTGGGAGGATGCAACTAGGGATGTGTTGGATTCCTTTTGAACCGCCACAGTCACCACAGTCTTTTGAGAGACTGTGGCTTGGCTGGTTTGGGTACCACTCACCTCTCCCACCTTATCCTGGGGGGCTTTTTGATGTTCACCCCTCCCCTCACCACTTACACCCTGTTCACTCCCTTCAGGGTTTATGGTAGTTGTTACAACTGTTGTCTTTTGAGAAACAACAGAGATAGGTTTCTTTGACTTGACTTTGGAAACTTTAGATTTGGTGGCTTTGGTAGGAGCCTGTTTGGACAAAGACACAGGTTCCATAGCCACACTAGAAGGCAAAGAAACATTGGGGTTGGAAATAGTAGGAGTTATAGAAGTATTTACCTCACTTACCTGTGGTGCATCCATGATTGGCAAGTATACCAATGGCACCTGGCTGTTGAGGTTCATTCTCAAAAGGTCTGCAAGGACCCTTTTCTCTTGTGCCCAGCATTTGAGTTTATTATTCTCATTGGATATAACCAAACCTTTAGCAACATGGTTAGCCAATAACATAAAGAATCTAGCATAGTAGATGTTATGTGGTCTATTAGCTTTGTTACCCAATCTGGAACCTAATTCTAGCATAACACAGTTGCTAAAATTAAAGTACCTATCAGAGACTAGCATATAGAGCATATTAACAAGAGATGAAGTGATAGCATCAAAATTGCTAATCTTCCCAGAGAAAACCTTAATAAAGGCATCTCCAAGAAAACTCCATTCTTTCCTAAGGCCTTTCCTTCTAATACTACCTAAACTAGCAGAATCAAAAGCATAGCCTATGGAATCTAGCATAGCAGAGACATCTTTATCAGTGTGTGGTGTCATGGCATTATTCTCAGGCAACTTAAAGCAAGATTGTATATCATCACAATTAATGCAATAGTCCTTACCTTTGAGAGAGAAGGCAATAGTCATATCTGTGGAGTTGAACTCTGCAGTTGTCCAAATCTCCTCAATCACTTCACAGTAGATGGTTGGGGCTTCCAGCATTGCATAGCTTAGTTTGCAGTTTTTGATGAAGTCCATCATCTTGTGATAATCAGAATGGGCTTCATTCTTTTCAACCAAGGCTATGAAATTATTCTTTTCATAAACAAATCCTGTTTGAGACATAATTTTGACTACTGGTGCCATTGTTGTGAGTAGAGGTTGCAGAGAAAAACTTGAGAATTTAGAGAGAAAGAGAATAACAATTGCAAGAAAGCGTAAAGTGAGAATAAGAGTTCAATTGGGCTTTTATACTTTCTTGAATTAAAACGTAAATAAAATGATTAAATGATTTTTTTAAGTAAGTTACAGCCGTTCAAGAATAAATAAAACTGTAGAAATTCTGAAAACTACCTTAAATACAAATATATACAACACTGTATTTCTGTATCAACGGTTGAGTAAAAGAATCAACGGCTGTGACTCACTTATAGTAACTGACATGACACTTCAACGGATAAGGAAAATAGTTATTCGTTGATGAACAACACCATTTTATCCATTGAAGGATAAAATTACCAGAAATGTATTTGTCTTTCAACGGATAATGAACATCCGTTGATAGAATAATTTTGGCTTTCAACGGATAGAGAATATCCGTTGATAGTATAAGTCTTAATTAAAGCCAGCTTTGTTCTTGCAGCAAATTCATTTCAGGCTTCAAGACAGATTATATAGATGACATAGATTATGAATAATTAAGCATACCTAACTCACTTATTAATCTTGTGAATGTTGATTCATCAAGTGGCTTGGTAAATATGTCTGCAATCTGCTTTTCACTTGGAACAAAATGAAGTTCCACTGTACCTTTCATCACATGTTCCCTAATGAAGTGGTACTTGATATCAATGTGCTTGGTTCTTGAATGCTGCACTGGATTTTCAGTAATGGCAATGGCACTTGTGTTGTCACAGAATATTGGAATTTTGTCAACAGTCAGACCATAGTCAAATAGTTGATTCCTCATCCATAGTATCTGTGCACAGCAACTACCAGCAGCAATGTACTCAGCTTCAGCTGTTGATGTGGAAACAGAATTCTGCTTCTTGCTGAACCATGATACAAGCTTGTTCCCTAGAAATTGACAGGTGCCTGTTGTGCTTTTCCTGTCTATTTTGCAACCTGCATAATCTGCATCCAATTAGATCAAAACCAGACTCTCTAGGGTACCAAATTCCTAGATTTGGAGTCCCCTTGAGATATCTGAAAATTCTTTTAATAGCCACTAAGTGAGATTCTTTAGGGTCAGTTTGAAATCTAGCACAGAGACATGTAGAAAACATTATATCAGGTCTACTAGCAGTTAAATATAAAAGTGAGCCAACCATGCCTCTATAGCTTATAATATCCACAGACTTTTCATCCTTGTTTAATTCAAGCTTAGTGGCAGTGGCCATGGGAGTTTTTGCAGGTGAACAATCCATTAAGTCAAACTTCTTTAAAAGATCATAAATATATTTAGTTTGACTAATGAAAATTCCACTACTAACTTGTTTAACTTGTAAACCAAGAAAGTAAGTTAGCTCTCCCATCATGCTCATTTCATATTACTTTGCATTAATTTAGCAAACTTTTTACAAAGCTTATCATCTGTAGATCCAAATATAATATCATCTACATAAATTTGTACAAGTATCTTAGAGCCATTAATATTTCTAAAGAAGAGAGTTTTGTCAACAGTACCTCTTGTGAAGTGATTATCTAGAAGGAACTTTGACAAAGTCTCATACCAGGCTCTAGGTGTTTGCTTTAGTCCATAGAGTGCTTTCAACAGATAATACACATAATCTGGAAAATTTGGATCTTCAAAACCTGGAGGTTGGCTTACATAAACTTCTTCCTCCAATTCCCCATTTAGAAATGCACTCTTGACATCCATTTGATAGACTTTGAAATTGGCATTAGCTGCATAGGCTAGAAAGATTCTGATGGCTTCAAGTCTGGCAACTGGAGCAAATGTTTCATCAAAATCTATTCCCTCTTGTTGAGAATAGCCTTTAGCAACCAATCTGGCTTTATTCTTTATGACAATGCCATTTTCATCCATCTTGTTTCTGAATACCCATTTTGTGTCAATAGAACTCTTGTTCTTTGGCTTGGGTACCAGCTTCCATACTTTGTTCCTCTCAAATTGGTTTAGCTCCTCTTGCATTGCTAAAATCCAATCTGGATCCAATAGAGCTTCTTCCACTCTCTTAGGTTCCTCCTGTGATAGAAAGCTACTATACAGACATTCATCTTGAGTAGTCCTTCTAGTTTGTACTTTTGATGTAGCATCACCAATGATCAGTTCAAAAGGGTGATCCTTGGTCCATTTCCTTTGAGGTGGTAGATTAGCCCTAGATGAGGTTGCCTCAGTATTGTCATGATGTGAGATAGAATGTTGATTTATTGAAACTCCCCCTGAGTTGCTGATCCTTTGAAAGGAATTGGGAGCTCTATCAACTGATGAAGTGAATTGATTATCCATTGACAGACTGTGATCAACGGATGCTTCATTATGAACTTCAACGGATGATGCACTTTGTCTTTCAACGGATGCTGCATTGCTTCTTTCAACGGAAGCTGAATTATGACTTTCAACGGATGCAGCATTTTGTGCATTATCCAAAGGCAGATTCTGAATTCTTCTTGAGATGCCTTCTTCATCATTCTCATCTTCACTATCATCACAGTATATCTCAATGTTATCAAATTTGAGTCCTTCATGATGTCCCTCATCTGTTAGTCCATCAATCTTTTTATCATCAAACACAACATGTACAGATTCCATGACAATGTTGGTTCTTAGATTGTAGACCCTATATGATTTTCCAACAGAATAACCAACAAATATTCCTTCATCAGCCTTTGCATCAAACTTCCCTTTGTGATCAGATTGATTCCTTAAGATGTAGCATTTACAACCAAAGACATGTAGAAAGTTTAAAGTTGGTTTTCTTCTCTTGAATAATTGATAGGGAGTCATGCATTTTGCCTGATTGATTAGAGAAATATTCTGAGTGTAACATGCACAGTTAACAGCCTCAGCCCAAAAATAAGTTGGGAGTTTTGACTCTTCAAGCATTGTCCTTGCAGCTTCAATTAGTGATCTGTTCTTCCTTTCCACCACACCATTTTGTTGTGGAGTTCTTGGAGCTGAGAACTCATGCATGATCCCACTTTCTTCACATAACAACTTCATGGTTGTATTCTTGAACTCAGTTCCATTGTCACTCCTAATATTCCTTACTTTGAAATCAGGATGATTGTTGACTTGCTTGATATGATTGATGATGATTTCACTAGCTTCATCCTTTGATCCAAGAAAATAAACCCATGAAAACTTTGAGAAATCATCTACAATCACTAGGCAGTATCTTTTCCTTGAAATTGACAATACATTGACTGGTCCAAAAAGATCCATGTGTAGAAGTTGTAGTGGTTCATCAATTGCAGATTCAAGCTTCAAAGAATGATACTTTCTTTTGCTTTCCTTTCTGACAAGCATCACACAGTCCATCCCTTGTGAATTCCACTAGAGGCATTCCTCTAACTAAGTCCTTTTTGACTAGATCATTTATTGTCTTGAAATTCAAATGGGACAGCTTCTTGTGCCATAGCCAACTTTCAACTGGACTTGCTTTGCTGAGAAGACAAGTAATGGATTCTGCATCTGTAGAGTTGAAATCAGCTAAGTACACATTCCCTTTTCTAACTCCAGTTAGAACCACTTTATTATCCTTTTTACTTGTGACAATACAGGCTTCAGAATTGAAGGAAACAATATTCCCTCTGTCACATAGTTGACTGATGCTCAATAAATTGTGTTTGAGACCATCAACCAATGCAACTTCATCAATGATGACATTTTCTTTTGAAATCAAGCCATATCCCATAGTGAATCCTTTGCTGTCATCTCCAAAGGTTATGCTAGGGCCACCTCTCTCCTTAAACTCTGTGAGCAGGTGAAATCTCCTGTCATGTGTCTTGAACAACCACTGTCCAAGTACCATAGATTCCTTCTTTGTCCCTGCACACAACAAAATCAATCAAGTTGATTTTGGTACCCAAGTTTCCTTGGGTCCAGCCTTGTTAGTCTTTTTCCTAGACTTTATTCCTCCTGCATCTTTTGACTTAGGTAATTTTGGGTCAACCTTGGTCTCAGATGTGGTTGGTTGAAGTGTAGGGTTAGTCACAGAATCATTTAACACATTTGATTGAATTTGATAAGGCATAGGTTGTGCAAACATGTTATTCCACATAGGCATATTGTATGGCATTTGAGGCATACTAAATGCAGTAAAATAAGGATTGTTAATATATGGCATGTTTGCAAAATGTGTATGGGGATTCTGGTGAGACATAACAGGCATAGCATGCAGAGGTGACATAGACATGTTAGGCATGGAGGGATTTGAAGGCATGGGAGCATTTTTAACAGATTTGTAATTATCAGATAGGTGATTAACACTTTTACAATGCACACAGCTTTTTCTAGGAGCATACCTATCAGGTGTGTAATTGTTATGTTTATTAATCCCTACCTTCCCATTTCTTTTAGATTTTCTTTTAGTTTCCTTCTTATCCTCAACCAACTTAAGCCTATCTTTTAGCTGATCTAAAGTCATGTGTCCTATATTCACCTTACTGACATCTCTGGATGTGCTAGCACCTTCTTTGATAAAGTTCTTGAGAGTTGAATCATTCTTTTTATTGAGATTATTTTTAAAAGAACTTTCCTGTTTTAATTGATGAGCCTTCAACGGATGCTCCTTTTCTTCCTTCAACGGATAACTTTCATCATCCGTTGATTCCACATCCGTTGACAATCCATCAATTAATTCTAACTCCTTTTTGTTTTTCTTCCAGGCATCCTCACAGAATGATTCAATTCCCTGAACCTTTGCAATCTGAACACTAACATGCCTAGATGTTTTCCAGGCCTTGATTACCTCTTGCTCACTTTCTAACTGTGTAGAAAGAATTTCTACTTTCTTAACAGCTTCTGCTAGTTCACTCTCAACAGTTAAGCATTTAAGTTTTATTTTTTCAAGCTCAATTACCTGATCCTCTAACACAGCATTCCTATCACTTAAAAACATATTATTCTCCTTGATCCTAGTGTTTTCTTTTGCTAGTGATTTAAGGGAAACACGCAAATGATATAATTCATTGGTCATATCATTTATGGCTTCATTGCATTCATGTTTAGAAAGCTGAGAGAGATCAGTAGTAATTACCTGGTTGCTTGATGAACTAGTTTCATTTTCATCAGAATTAGCCATCAAGGCTAGGTTGACATATTCCACATCATCATCTTCATTTACCCCATATGCTGCCCAATCATCTTGAGTGAGAAAAGCTCTTTCCTTTTGTTTGAGCAAATCAAAATACTTCTTTTTGTAATCAACTTGCTCAAATTTCTTTTTCTCAGAATTTGGCTTTCTACACTCACTTGCAAAGTGTCCACTAATGCCACAGTTGTAACATTTGAACTTTGATTTGTCCACCATGTTTTTGTTTGGCTTAGTGAACTTTGTGTTTTTCCTGAACTTTATTTTTGCAAACCTCCTGGACAGAAAGGCCAAATGTTCTTCAATATCATCAGATTCATCCTGACTGGAATTGTCTTCATCCTCAGCAACTTGTTCTTTACCCTTTCTTGATTCTGATTTGCTTGTGCCAATTTTGAGACTTGGCATTGTCTTCTCCTCATTCCTGGCTTCCATCTTCTCACTGTCAGCTACAAGAGCAATCGTTCCTCCTTTTCTCTTTCCCTTTTCCAACAGCTCATCCTGCTCCATTTCAAGTTCATAAGTCTTCAGAATTCCATATAATCTTTCAAGTGTGAAGTTCTTATAATCTTGAGAATTTCTCAAAGAGACAGTCATGGGCTTCCATTCCTTTGGCAGAGACCTAAGAAATTTTAAGTTGGAATCCTTGACTTGGTACACTCTACCATACAGCTTCAATCCATTCAACAGTTTCTGAAACCTGTTGAAGGTATCATTTAATGATTCACCTTCTTCAAAGTGAAAATATTCATACTGTTGAATAAGAAGCTGCATCTTGTTCTCTCTGACCTGCTCAGTACCTTCACAGATGATTTGTACAGTATCCCAAACTTCCTTTGCAGTTTGGCTATTGATGACATTGTCAAACATATCTTGATCTAAGCCATTAAACAAAATGTTCATGGCTCTCTTATCCTTGCGGATTTCTTCCATGTCTTCAATAGTCCATTCTGCTTTTGGCTTGGGAATGGACTGTCCAAAAGCAACTGTTGCAGTAGCAGCTGTGGCTACTTTGTGAGGGATGTGAGGACCATTTTCAATACAGTTGATGTAGCTTTCATCTTGAGAAAGAAGATGTAAATGCATCTTCACTTTCCAGTGATGATAATTATCTTTTTCCAGGACTGGGATCTTTACACCAATATCCTTCCTACTCATGCTGGTAGCAGGAGGATTCTTCTGTGCACTCATGATGTTAGCAGAATAGATCTTTAAACTCTTTGTATGTTAAGAGCTTGCTCTGATACCAATTGTTATTCCCAGTGAACTAACAATGAGATTTACAGAAGGGGGGTTGAATGTAAATCTCAAAACTTTTTCAAGTTTTGAGCAGTTTCTAAGGCTAAGTGTTTGAGTGATCAAATGTGTGTGAATTGCTTGAAGCTGATGCAGACAAATATATATTCAAACACAAATGTAATGAGCACAAAGAACTTAAAAACTTTTCTGGTGGATTTGTTGTTCCACCAGAGATGTGTTATTTCAGAAAATCTGTGATTCAAAGAATTAAATCACAGCTGCTTCCTAGTACAAACTAGATGATTTTCTCTTTTGATATTTCTAAACAGCTCAGGAAAATTCATATCTAATTACTAGCTGCTACTTGGTTTATATATCACCAAGTTTACAAGTGAAGACAAACTGTAAAATACAATTGAAAAGATTCTTCACATGTTTCTTCTTCATTTCTCTATCCAATGCAATCTAGGATAATCTGTAAATCTTTGAATACTTCCTTGTTTGTATCAGAATGGAAATGCTGCATTTTCTTGATTCCTCTTAGAGGCTTCCACATTCCAGTATGTCTTTGTCAACCCATGTGTCTTTGTCAGCTTGTGAATTGTCACTATCAACTGCTAATGAACTAGGCATCCGTTGAAGCTTTCATCCGTTGATGCCTTATCCGTTGAGGCTTTATCCGTTGAAGTTTTATCCGTTGATGCATTATCAGTTGAAGTCTTTATCCGTTGAAGCACTTATCCGTTGATGGATATTATCCGTTGAAGCATTAGAGACATCCGTTGAAGCTTTGTTTCTTATCCGTTGAAGGTCTTCAATATCCGTTGACACTTCTTCACTTATACAAAATTACAAGGCATGAAATATTTACAATTAGCCCTCCTATTTGTACATCCATTAGTAGTCTACATGACTGATTATTTCCTAACAACATCTAAGAATTACAGCTTGAAACCAGAGAGTGAAATGTGCAACAATACTAAACTTATTGCTAAGTAAAGCTACTCCTTCAACGGATAGCCAAGATGGTCTTATCCGTTGAGGCTACAAACACTAGATTTCTACTTAAGTGTTTTGCTTAACTTATCATCAAACTAATACACATATTCCTAACAAGATGCAATACTCAATGGATCAAAGTATATGGAACTTAGAATATTTTTCTAAGATCGCAAACAAGTCCATGTTGGGTAATGTTGCTTTATTTATCGAACCAATATTATTTGAGATACTAAAGTTGCTAGGAGTTAACAATTGTATGATATATGAAATTGAATGATGATGTCTTTTTGATATATAATTGATATTTAATTCATTAATATCTTATTTTAATATTTAAAATAGGATGCAATATAATTATTGGTATCTAAAGTACTTGACAAGTATCAGTCAATGATATATTGTTAGTATTTTATTGCAGATAATTGTGAGATTTTAAGTTCTAGTGAATTCATATGAGTTGCTATATTTGAAAGATTCACTACAATTTAAAATCAGCAGCATAGTCAGTCTTATTAAGGATATTTATAAATAAACAATTTTGTTGATTATAATCTTACAAAGATAAATTATGGAGCTTTTGATATGAATGAAAATTGCTTAGACTTTACCCTAAGTGATCAATGCTTTTACAAAAACTCATTCATAATAAAAGATAAAATCTTTCTTTCTCTTCTTAATACTGCTAGGTCATCAGTCCGTGTCTTATCAAATCACTTATCTTTTTAGGCATAAAAACAGACTTGTGCACTCGAACAGTTTTAGGAGAAAATCAAACTTCTTTCTACATTGGTGATTTCTTAAATCTTTTTGAAATCACTATTGTACATCATTTCTCTCAAAGATTAAATACATAATTTTCATTTATTATAGATCTTAAGTGCATTTTATCTCTATATTGCCATATGTTATGTGATATAGGTTCAGCCTTCAATGGCTTTCTTTCATTTGATAGTCATGAGGTTGAAAATCCATAACTTTTATCCCAGATTGTAAAGACAAACACAGAAACAGAACCAACCAACACTCTCTTACCACTGAAATGAAGTATGAATGAACGTGAGGGAGAAAGTGCCTTAGTGCACCACATAAGGAAGGTTCTGAAGTCAACCCAGCAGCTTTGTCTCCTACAGAGATGAGTAGTATTTTAACTGAGGCAACTGCTACCCCCATACATCTTCTCAAAAAGATGTAATGGCTTAAAAGGCATAAAAACAGTTACTAGATTCATCCACTCAATAGGGTGCGTCTATTGAAATTTGCCTATCGGTCAGGGTATTCGATGTAGTGTCACCACTTCAAATATAAACAATTCATGATGCACAAGGAAAGGTTACACACACAAAGGATAAGTTGACGGAAACAAGAGTTTCGACCATTTTAAGGTTAGATTCGATTGTTCAAGGTTCTTTAATTGACTAATTGCCCTTTACATGTGTTTGGAGAGGATACTGATCCAATAGCCATATGTCAGTGGTCAGTGTCTACCTCCCCAGGACTAATAAACCTGCATGCATCTGCGGATAGTGGATCTGACATAGGTGCAAATTGGTAACTTGTTGACAATAATTCAGATATTACCTGATGAGTAACAAGGAAATGTCTTCACAGACATTAGAAGGGAACTTTGATCTTTATGCTAAATTCTTTGGATCATTTTTTACCTTCCCAGAGTTTAAATCTGGAACCCTAAAAGGGAAACTAGCAACTTGTAGATTATGACTTAAATTCATCTGACGAGTCTAACAAGGATGGGGATTTGCGAACTCCCATTGCACCACTTGTGACCTCCTTAAGGATGGCTAAGGTGATTTTCCTTGTAGGTACAGCTGGATTTTGGAGCTATGAGAGGAGTGATACACTTGTGAGAATGAGTGTAAACACAAGTGGAGAGAAGAGTGAAACACATGTGAGGCACGTGAAACAGAATCACACACTCACAGTAGGAAGAAAGAGGAACACCATATCTCAGTCCCTATCCCTAAACCATGGTTCTTGATACTTAGGGTCTCGAATCTATTTATGATTGGAACCTAACTCTTAGGGACCTAACATTTACAGATTGGAGTAGAATACTTCAGGATCTAACAAGTTGGGAGCTAACAATTGGTGACAATTGGTGATCTCACAGTGGGAGGTATAAGGAGTTGGGAAGATTGGTGAACATGATGATCAACAGTGAAGTCATACTTGCAGCATTAAAGGGACATGGTTGATCAAACTATGACTTGTTATTTATTTTCCTCAAGTGAAATATGAGAACTCCTTCAGACGATAGCATACATTCCATCTCTAAGGGGGAGATAAAAGCTTAAGTAATAGTTTGAAGGATTCCTCAACTAAGGGGGAAAAATAGTAGGAAGGAGGAAAAAGGTAAAGCACATGTACACTACACCACACCATTGTTGTTTGTAACTACAGATCCTATTGTACGGGAGAGGTGGTAAACACGAAGGTGATTTCCTAGTGATCAGAAGAAGTGGTTTGGTTCATCAATATTCTTTATAAGGGAAGAAGTTGTTTTCCAAAAGAGGATTACCATTAGTTCTTATCCGCGGATCCTATTATACGGGAGAGGTGATAGACGGAGGTGATCTCCTTTAAGCAGTTGATTCGCATAGGGGGAGAAGCAAGAGAGTTATGCACTTCTCAACAGGAAATGTGGTTGTACATAAGAAGCTGCTGATGATTACTTCAAGACTGAGAAGTATTATCTGGCAGAGATTTGAAGAATCAAGGAAATGAAGATGAAACTACTTGAAGATCAGTTCAGTGCTAGAGGAACAAGCATCTTTCATTTTAGTTACTCAAGAAATCTGAAAATGCAGTATTTGATCCAGGAAACCAGTAGCATTATTTACAAGTCCTGGTACATTACTTTTTCTAGTTGTTAATTGAGTTATCCTCTCTATTTAATTTGTTTGTTAGATTTAACAATCAGATAGGGGAGATAGTTGGTGAGACTACGTAGCTGTATGAACAGCTACGTGATAACTCAACACGATAACAATACTAGAACATGACAGGTTAATAATACTACATCTACACAAGAAATCAGGAAGAATGATGACAAGGCAAATACAAAGAATCAGAAGATTAGAAAAAAGTTTGAAGTCTATTTACAGGTCACTGAAAGAAGCTCATTAATATGATCATGCCTCAGTGAAGAACAAAGGTTAAAGACTTTCAGGGTTTCAGAAATGTTGAAGATTCAGTATACAAGTGCTACCGGAAGATTTCAGTGTATTTGCATTGATTGAAGATAGACAGTGTTCGAAGCATAGGAATCTGAAGAATTGAAGACACGGTATAGACAGAGATTAATGAAGACATTGTCTAAAGTACCAAAAAGGATTCCAGTGAAAGTACAGTTGTTTATTGACAGTAATTGTCTGAAGCAATAAAGTTGCGGCAAGCTTACCAATTTAATCAAGGCCATAATACGAAGACCTAAATCGGGGTTAGTCGTCTGTGAACCAGACCAGTTGCACTAGGCGTCAACAGCTCGTGAAAGGAATATGGCTATTATTTATAGAAGAATTGTTAAGTTGAGGAGCGTGCTTGGATTGAACGTTTATCTGTTAAAGTACGAGAAGAGGTGCGCGGGGTATACAGCTAAACAGCTCAGAGGATCGGCGAAGCTCAAAGTTTAATTGTTAAATTAAATAAATTTATTTAGTGGACTTTAATATAATTTATTTTATAAACTTAAAATGATTTATCTTATAAACTTTAAATAAGTTTATTTTATAAATCTAAATTAGTTTATTTATATAAGTTATATTTAAGTTCATTTTATAAATTAAATTAGTTACAATTTAAACTTAAAAAGAAAATAAAACAAAAAAAACAAAAAGAAAAAAAGAAAAACAAAACAAAAGAAAAACAAAAGAAAAACAAAAGAAAATAAAAAGAAAACAAAACAAAAAAGAAAAAGGAAAGGGAAAAAGAAAAAGAAAAAAAAAAGAAAAAAGAAAATAAACAAATAATCAAAACGTGTACATGTAGTTCATTCTGTTTAAGTTTTAGTTAAGTACATTTACATTTACTTGTAGTAGGAGGTCGCCACAGAGCAGAGACACATTGGTCGCCATACAGGTGACTTCTTTTTGTTTACTTGTTTTAGTACTTCCCTGGTCACCGCAGAACAATGTGTACACCCTGATCGCCACTGAACCTGTACTCTTGGTCGCCACAGAAGTGCCATCTCCTCAGCCACACAATTTTATGGGATATAAAGTCTAAAGAATTTGCAGCAGAGAAAAAGAGCCATTCATTTTGGATTAATTTATGTTCATCTTCTCTCCCAAGCGAGTAGTGAAATGGCAGTAAAGATTTACAGAGAAGCTCAAGCTTTTTGTATATCCGTTTATCTTCTCACCGGAGTAACGTTATAATGCCCGATTTAATTCTTGTATATTCATAGGGGCACTATAATCGTTACCCGGTAATTAAATCCTAGTATAATAAAAGCTAGATCATTGTATAGGATTTGATTTGTAAATCTTTGTAGTAGTTAGGAACCTTATTGTTCTTAGATTATAGCCGGTTAATTTATTTACTGGAGTGTAGCAACGCCCTCAAGGATTTATATACGAATATATATTTTCCCGAATATCTTGTGTTCCTCGTTTTATATACCCAAACACTATTCACCTCAAGAACATGAAACCACTAACCGCGCACTAAATCTATATCCGCTAAAGGTTCGAATTTTTTTTTAATTTAGTGATTATCGTATTCAACCCCCCTTTTACGATAATTCGGGACCTAACATGTTTTTATCAAGAGCATGAGACTTGAATATTACAATTGATCCATATTCGTTAATACCAATGAAGAACCATGATTCCTAGATTGCTTTCTATCATCGTTAAATCGTTAATTCTATTTGCTCATTAGTTTAAATTAGTTTAAAAATACAAACCCAATTATTCTTCTCACTTATAAATAGTAAAAGAATTACAGTCTGAACTAGTATTAAATTTAGTCATTCCCTGTGAACGATACTCTTAGAGTACACAACAACAAATTGGCGCCGCTGCCGAGGAAGGCATCAGTATTAAGTTTAGGTTATTTATTCCTCATTGTTTAGATTTTATTAAATTTGTTTCCAAGATCAATCTTATTGTGTTTTCTTTTCAGGTGCTATAAGTCTTATATGATACATTCTACAAGTGCGTAAATTTTAGAGTTTGACCTATAAATCGAACGCATTTTTTGAGCTTTTTAGGAATGGGGTTAAGTAAAGAAAAGAAAGAGACAAGATGGGTGACTGTCAAGTTGCTAATAATGTCAATCTTGATGAAACTTCTATTTGGGATCATGAGACTCCTAACCTTGCAAACTGCATTTATAATACTCCAACGATTAATGCAACTCAGTTTATAATTAATCCGAGCCTGATACAAATGGTGAGAAATTCTGCTTTTGAAGGAGATATTGAGCGAGAGGATCCACACCGTTATCTAGAGCATTTTTTGAAAATGTGTGGTTCATTGAAAATCACTTGAGTGACTGCTGACCAAATTAATCTTCACATGTTCCCTTACTCTGTAAGGGAAGAGTTTTGGAATGGTGTCAACAATTTCCATATACTATAGTTACTACTTGGGAAAGTCTGTCGATCGAGTTTTTGTCAAAATACTATCCTTCGGACAAGACTCAAAATATAAGGGAAATCATCATAAGTTTCAAGACGAAACCAGGTGAAGGCTTATATTAGGCATGGGAGAGATACAAGTCATTGTTAAGAAAATGTGCACATCATGGATATTTAGAATGGATGCTTCTGAGTACTTTTTTGGGTCCTTGAATAAAGAAGTTCGTTTGAGTTTGGATGTGGCAGTTGGAGGATATTTTAAGAAATCATCAGTAACCAAGGCAAAAGCACTTCTCGGGCAACTAGCTGCAAATAACTTTGAATGGGAACCTAGTGGTGTGAACTCGATAAAATCAGCACAAGATACTGAGATGATGAACTTGCTTACTCTTAAATTGGATGCTCTGACTCAAGAGGTACGTAGACAAAGGGCAAATGTTAATGATATCTCTGCTTCAATGAGAGAGTACAATGAATATGGTGTTAATCAGTATTCATATGCTCCTCAATTTCCCGAGAAAGCATCTTTATTGGTGAGATTGCATAGCCGTATGAACAGTTACGTGATAACTTAACACGATAACAATACTAGAACAGGACAGGTTAATAATACTACGTCTACACAAGGAATCAGGAAGAATGAAGACAAGGCAAGTACAAAGAATCAGAAGATTAGAAGAAGGCCTGAAGTCTGTTTACAGGTCACTGAAAGAAGTTCATTAATATGTTCATGCCTCAGTGAAGAATAAAGGGTAAAGACTTTTAGGGTTTCAGAAATGATGAAGATTCAGTGTATAAGTGCTATTAGAAGATTTCAGTGTATTAACATTGATTGAAGATAGACAGTGTATGAAGCATAGGAATCTGAAGAATTGAAGACATGGTATAGACAGAGGTTAAAGAAGACAATTGCAGTCTTGAAGCTATACTCACTGACAGGAGTTCATTTATATGTTCAAGTGTTGGTAAAGAACAGTGAATGAAGTATTCAAGATTGTAGTAGCAATGAAGACGTTGTCTACAGTACCATAAAGGATTCCAGTGAATGTACATTTGTGTGTTGACAGTCAGTGTTCGAAGCGATAAAGTTGTTGCAAGCTTAACAATGTAATCAAGTCTATAATACGAAGACCTGAATCAGAGCTAGTCGTCTGTGAAACAGACCAGTCGCACTAGGCGTCAGCATTTCTTAAAAGGAATCTGGGTATTATCATTAGAAGGATTGTTAAGTGAGGATTCGTATCAGGGAATACAGGTTTTATGATTCAGACGAAGAATCAAGAGAGGAGATTTAAAGATGGGACAACTCAGGGAATGCAATGCTCTATAGAAATTAAGTCAAGGTGATCACTACCTTGTCGTAGGAGTCATCCTGATCAGTATATTGATCTTCAGAAGCAATATCCTGGAAGTATGATTCAATATTTCAAAAGCTGATCTTGACTTAGTGTGATACTCAGGGAATAAATGAGAGTAAGAATAATTTCACAAGTGCAGTTCTCATCTCTCTGGTCTCCATAGAAAAATGGGTTGAATTTTTTCTAAGGCAAATTCACCCTAGGTTCACCTTGGTCGCCATAGAGAAATGGGTTAAATTTTTTCTAAGTAAAATTCACTCTAGGTTCACCTTGGTCGCTATACAGAAATGGGTTGAATTTTTTCTAAGGAAAATTCACCCTAGGTTCACCTTGGTCACCATAGAGAAATGGGTTGAATTTTTTTTAAGGCAAATTCACCCTAGGTTCACCTTGGTCGCCGTAGAGAAATGGGTTGAATTTTTTCTAAGGAAAATTCACCCTAGGTTCACCTTGGTCGCCATAGAGAAATGGATTGAATTTTTTCTAATGAAAATTCACCCTAGGTTCACCTTGGTCACCATAGAGAATTGAGTTGAATTTTTCCAAGGTAAAATTCACTCCTGGTAGCCACAGAGCTTGTATTACCTTGGTCGTCACAGAAACCTCAGCCACAATATTATTGATTAATTATTAATTAATTTATGTGGTTTATTTAGAGCCACATATTTCAATTGATATAAAGTCTACACATCTGAAACAGAAGATATCAGTTGTATTGTTCTGAGTTATTATCTTCTTCTCCGATGAGAGGAGATAAAACAAGCAGCAAAGAAAATACAGAGAAGCTCCGGGCACATTGTAAATCCTTTATTCTTCTCACCAGAGTAACGTTATAATTCCCGATTTAATTCTTGTATATTCATAGGGGCATTATAATCATTACCCAGAAATTAAATCCTTAGACAAACAAAAGCTAGATAATTGTATAGGATTTGATTTGTAAATCTTTGTATAAGTAAGAACATTTTTGTTCTTGGATTGTAGCCGATTAATTTATTTACCGGAGTGTAGCAACACCCCTCGCGGATTTATATATCAATATATACTTCCCCGAATCTCTTGTATTCCTCGTTTTATATTTCCAAACACTATTCTCCTCGAGAACACGAAACCACTAACCGAGCACTAAATCTATATCCGCTAAAGATTCGAAAGAATTTTTAATTTAGTGATTCTCGTATTCAACCCCCCTTCTACAATAATTCGGGACCTAACAATTGGTATCAGAGCCGACTGATTGATACACAAATCAGGATCCTTAAAAATAATTTATTTTATTAATTTTTCATTTACATAATTTTATTTTATAAATTTGATTTAGCAAATTTATTTTATAAATTTAATTTAAATAAGTTTATTATATTAACTTAATTTAAATAAAATATATTATAAATTTAACTAAATTAATTTATTAATTAAATTTTAGTAAATAAACGTTTTTAATTTAAATTAATTTCTCGGATTATTTAGCTGCCAAAATGATTGTTTTGTTTCCTTGAATTGGCACCTCAGGTCGTGGTCTCTAGAAAGCGTGAAGTAGTACATTGGATTTGGTGGTTAAATATACTAAGTGGCTTGGTTTTATGTTGATTGATTTGGCAGCTGGGATTAGGGCTATCAATGGATCGGATATTCGATTCGATCCGATCATATCCGAGAGTCAATGGAGCGGATATGGATCACTTAAAATAAAATCCGATCCGAAAAAAATCTGATCCGATATACATAGGATATGGATTTAATAAGATCTGATCCGTAAATAATCTGATTCGAATATATTTATATATATATATATATATATATATATATGTTTGTGTGTGTGTGTGTATATGTATAAGGATAAAAAAATCTACAATACATGAAATATAACAAAAAGTCAGGTCATTTAGCAATTGGGCTCGGGCTTATTGGGTTGGTACTTGGTTGGGGGCTTACAACAATACAACACGACTCAGTCAATCAGCCTCTAAACATTTCAATTTCCACGAACCCTAAATTCCACTGCCACTTCTCATCGTACAATTACTAGGTTGAAGATTCAACTAATCATGGTATGCTTGTTCAATTAGTTATAGTCTGATTTTTACTTTGTTCAATTAATTATGTTATTGATTATGCTTGTTTATGTTTGTTGTTATTTCAGAATACAAGTTCAAACACGGTAACAGGTGATGATGGCACGGAGAATACAGTCGAGAATCTGATTGAGGTTGAGGGGTCAGGCATTTTAATGTCAATATGCATTATTTCATTATTTTTGTTGATTCATCGGAGAGTCTGGTATCTCTCTGCAGTTTGTATTTTAATGTTGGTATGCATTATTTCATTATTTCATTATTTTTGTTGATGCATTGGAGAGTCTGGGAATCCCTAATAGTGTTTCCATCTAAAGTATGATCTTGTCCAGTATCTTTACGTAATTTTTATTTTTTTTGCAAGCTGTTTTTGTGAGGAATTAATATTGACAGCATGTTAGAATTAATCTGAGGCAGAAGTTAGAATCTACCTAATGCAGCCTACTTTGCTTTAGGTGAAGAAACCACTTCCACACATAATAAAAGCAGTTAATACAACTGCTTTACAACAATTATTCATTAGCCTTTATAGTTGATGTTGTATGGGAAACCTTTATAGCTGATGATACTAGCCTTCATTTTATCTGATTAGTATAATCCTATGAAATGCATGAACTATACATCAGATTTTTTTTATTCCTTTAAACATGTCTAACTCCACCCGTGATGGAATATTTAAGCAGTGGAAACTGTTACAATGCACCATATTATCTTAATGAGTTAATATACGATTTGGTCACCATGATTTTGCAGTCTCCTGTACCTAATGCAGCTCTGTCAAAAAGGCCTTCCTCAACAACTGCAAACAGAAATCCAATAGGTTACCGATCATTTTATTTTTTGTACGGATTTGAGTTGGCATCCTTGACACAGGACATTTGTTAGCAGATGCAATCTTATATAAACTGTATATTACATATGGAATGGAGGTGCTCTTTAAGTGCAACTGTAATCAAAATAGTAGAACCATTAACTAGATATTTGACGGCTATGTGATTTGTTTTTAGTGCCTCCTTTGCTGAATTCATCCTACCTAAAGTATAAGTATTAAGTACATATAAATTAAATTAGTGTCAGATTAAATGGAAGTAAAGGAATTGGCAAAGGTACATGAATTTGTGTACCATTATAGTCATGATATTAGATTTCAGAGCTTCTATTGGAACTGTTTACGACGGGTGGTACTTATTTTTAGTAACTCTGTTCATTTTCTTTTTTTGCAGAAATTGTTGCCGGTCACTTTACTTGTTTCCTGCTAATGCTAAGGCTGAAGTGTTTATATTTGAAGTTAGCAGACTTTGTTGAAGTGTTTGTAATTTGTTTTATGCTACTGCAATGTTTCTAAGTTTGCAGAATGGATTACAAACTTGTAATATGTGCACTGATGTATTTTTTTTATTGAACTTTGCATTTTGATTTTTTGAATCGGTATTATTAGTGATTTTAATATATTATAAAATAGCCTTTTTCTAAATATAACGAAGCAGAGCTCCGATCCGAAAATCCGATAATCCAATAATCCTACGGATCGGGATATGGATCATGTTTTAAAAAATCCGGCTATGATCCGATCTGAATCTGAATCCGGTAAAAATAAATGGATCAGGATATGAATAAAGGGAGATCCGATCCAAATCCGATCCATTGACAGCCCTAGCTGGGATGGAGACTTGAACTCCCGTGCGTAGTTCGTGCACACGCCAAAAACAAACAACAGCCTCTGTACTTGTTTCACACAATCACACGCCTGGGATACACGCGCAGGAAATCAACATTTTTTTATTTCACACGCCAGGAAAAGCAATACACGGACTGTATCAACGCGCGACAGATAAAAGAGGTCGCCACAGAGGAAGTGTACATTTGGCTAAGGAAAGAAGAAGCATGTCCTTCTCCTAGTCACGATAGAGTGTTATATTCTAAGGTAAACAGAAGAGAGGAGTTTGGTGTCGCCATACATTTTTATAAGGCATATGTACTCACCGTGGTCGCCTGTGGTCGCCACAGAACAAGGGAGCTATCTGAGTCGCCACAGAACAAATATTTTTGTAACCCCTAATTAATTACTTCTGATTAATTTATTTTTTCATAAAATTTAAAATTCTTAAATTTAATTTTTTCTTAGATAATAATTTACGTTTTATTTAATTTTTAAGAAAATTCGAAATTCTTCAAAATTAGATTTACGTAAATATTTATTTTTGATTAATTTATTTTGTATGAAAATTAAAAATACTGGAAATTTAAATTTCTCTTAAATATGAAATTAAGGGTACTGAAAGTATTGGTAGACTCAGGATTCCTCCGGGCTTTTAAACTGGATTTTAATCTTTTGAAGAAAACGAAGACCATGTACTATTCAGACGAAAAATTCCCGAACACGAAAATTATAGATAATAGTTTTCTTACTCTGATGGAACTGATTTCAAGACCTACGGACGAAAATTGTGGATCTTCCTCAAAGGCTTACTCCATAGGATACCATTGGGTTTTCTGACGCAGGAAAGGAATGAAATTTCTACGGGTACAATTTTTCTCGAAGACTTTAAGACAACTCTATGATTCTAGATTATACAGTCACACAGTGATTTGTACCAATGCTACATTTATCAGGGAATCAATGAGATCAAATAGGCAGGAATTGTGGAGGTCAGAGAGAATAGTGGGGACAAACAAATATCTCAGTTACATGCAGCAAAGTTGAAACCTCAGAACAGAATGTAAGAGTTACTGATAGTTGAATCAGAGGAAGCTCAGGTAGAAATACTTGAGGGACTGGACGTCAAGGCAGTGTTTCACATGTCAAGGTAGTTTAGTCGAATCAGATTCACAAGGAGAACTTATGCTATATCCAAGGATCAAGCCTATCTATTCCGATGTAGAGACTCTTACAGATTCAGTTCAAGAGGTGATTACAAGACTGATATTGGGACATAAAAAAGATTTGATAGCTATAGTTATGACAACAATATGTGTCAAATAACTATCGGGGGTTTTGCTACAATAGAACAAGAAGTTTGACAAATAAGGATGAGTAGGGATTCAGTTGAAGAGTTGAGACAAAGGTGGTATGTTTTCTTAGGGAAGCAGCCAGTCAAAACTTATAGTGCACGGGAAAGAGCTGGGATGGATCAGATGACGAGAATCATGAATATCTTGCTCTCATAGAAATCTCTAAAGATGGTCCAACTCACATATCTCAAGTTTCAAATTCTTGAACCACTGCAATACTTTGCTCTAAAAATTTAATGCATGATAAGATCATAATGTTTAAATGGTTAACACTCGTACAAGCATGTTAGCATCACACATAGATAATGTTGAACTAGTTCACTATATTATTTTCCGGTAACTAGGATTGATGTTTAACTTGTGCATGTTACCTTAGATGATCTTAAATATGTGTTAGAATATTTGTTGAACTTGATTATAAATTGCTTTAGTGAGATATATGTTTTGCAGCACTTAAGACCTTTGTTTATGCTTATCTCTTGTATTCTACTACGATGTGATTTATTCATTTGATCTGAATTATTTGTTAAGATGTATAAGTTTATAATTGGATTGAGATAGCTACATGAGATATATTGACAGGATTGGACTAGATAGAATTAATGATTTATTTGTTAATTTTGTTTGTCCCATATCATGCCTGTATTGCTTAATTTTTATGTGTAATGTTTCTGAATGAATGCCATGTATTCTTAATACAATGCTTGCTTAATTTTATGCCATGAATGCATCTCTTAGTACTTGCATTAATTGTAAAAATTGCATGTTTAGAATTACAATAGGGTAAAGACTCCTAGTCCTCCTTATGTAAGGTTGGAACCATTTATCCCCTAGCCTAAGACAAATTTGTCAAGGGTATTAAAATGGAGAAAATGTTCAGTCAAAGACAAGAATTAGCATGATAAGGTTGCAGCTGTTGGTATCTCTGTTTATAGTAAAATCTCTAATCCAACTGGATCCCAAATGATAAGTGAAAGAGATATGTCCTAAGTCCAATCATGTATGAGGATTTAGGAATAACTTTTATGTAATCTGTTTTGATTTCATTGATATTAATAAAAGTCTTGTTTTGTTTTTTATTGCGGGCTCTATCTATTTAAATGTTTAAATAAGATATACCACAGTTTAGAGTAAAGCTTTTTATGGATTGTGATGAGATCATAATAATGAGACCTAAAAGCTGATAAATCTAAACTTAAATAGTTCCTGGTCGTAGGATTACTAACCGGTAATTAATAATCCGCAAAGATCGGTACATACTATGATTGCTTCATTATGAAGGATGTCTGTTCTCATAGACATTTGTATGGTGACACTATATCTAGTATGTAGGTGCTTATTATAGAATAAGTTCACTGAACATGACTCACACAGCTGAACAACTGATGGAGTTCACTCACGTGTCAGCAGTTGTTCACATAGTGATAGTTGTACAAGTATCCTTAGACTTGAGGTCATCATAGTCATCTTGTGTACACTGAACTATGCTTTGGTTTATTTCTTAGTCTCAAGGGACAATTATAAGGGCTCTACTGAGTATAGGAATTTGTACACGAAGATAGTGTATGATCAATAAAGGATCTACCCCTTCTAGTGTAGGAAGAGAATGTTCAATGCTGATCCACTTATGTTAGTTCAGGAATCTCTGGCCAGAGTGAATGAAATTAGAAAGGAGTTTCTAATTTACATTAAATAGAACTAAGCATAGTGAATGGGAAAGCAAGCGATTAAATAAGATAGGCTTGACACAAGTTCCATGCCTTGTATTTAATCGTGACATTGCAGGGTAGAAGGAATTAATTGTACGGTAACTACTCACTGAATAGGTTCTTGGTATTCTAAGTAGTGATTCGTATTATCCGGATAGTCGCGATATGCTGAGAAGTATCCCTCACGATGTAGAATAAATATGATTAATTAATTAATCATATTTAATGAATTGGAGAATTTATATAAATAATGATAAAATAGTTTTATTATTATTTATTTCTACTACCGGCTTAATATTGAACCTACGGGGTCACACCATAAAAGAGAATGATTTAATGGTGGAGGAATTAATTAATAATGGTTGATAATTATTTATTTATGAAATAAATAATTAATTGGTAAATTTAATAATTGATTAAATGAGATTTAATTGATTATAATTAATTAAGAAAAGGTTCTTAATATTATTAATTAAGAATTTAATTTTTGGAAATTAAATCAAGTGAGAGAATTATTTCTAAAGAGTTTAGAAAAAGGATTAATAATTAAAAGGTATTTTAATTATTAGTGAGAATAATAAAGGGTTAATAATAATATTTTATGGGAAAATTTTCAGCTGAAAATTTTGCCTATAAATATACTATTATAGACCCTATTTTTGCCTCAACCAAAAAGATTTATAAAACCCTAATTCTCTCTATCTCCTCCTCCTTCATTACATCGTTTTCTTGGTGGATACCGGTGGAGTGCTTCACACTTGAGGAGCAGCTGCTAAGGATCTCCGTTCATCGTTTTTGGATCGTCATTAAAGACCTCCATCTTTCCATTAACGTAAAGCTTATTAAGGTAAACATACTGAACTACGAATTAAATATTATTTTTCGCATGGATCCTGCGGAGGGTTTCAGTTTTTTAAGATTTAAATTTACGTTTTCGCTGCGTTTATGTGCTAAAAACCCTTCAATAAGTTGGGTACCAAGAACTTTTAATCCATTTGTGAGTGCAAGACATAACAGGTCAATTGATTCATATGTATTCTTGGTAATTCATACTCAAGGCATATGATCAAAGAAAGAGCCTCACAATCAAATGTGATCACCAAAAACTATTCCGTCAGTAATCTTTAGATATGACAGCAAAGGTTTTCATCACGGGACAATCTATGAAGAAAAAGGAATGCCATCATGGATTCAACAATTGCTATCACTGATAACAACTAATTATTGGAGTCACTGATAACAATTGAAGCATCTTTCTTGCTGGAGAATTAAGGCACAAATCCTCTTATCAGACAATTCTGCATCAAAGGACAAAATGTCAATTCAAAGAAGGATTAGTGTCTCATCTGAAGCAGGAAGGTTGAGAAGCTTGATCTGATTAAGAGTAAGGAAAGGAAATGCTCGTGGCTAGACTGGAAACTCTGAAAAGGTGAAGTCAATGGTTTCTACTGTAAAGCTTCATCTGACAAAAGTTTAGCTATGGCATTAGAAGCTCTCACCCTTGAACATCAACTCAAGGAACTCTTTTGTGAAAAGGAGTTAGTGAGAGGACTGCCTCATCTCGAATTGAGAAGATGAAAAATGTGAGGCACGTCATATTGAGAAGTCAAAGACAACATCACATCAAAGTAAATATATACCTTAGTGATGGTGGTTGACTACTCTTATGAAACAGAGTTGTTGTTCGTGAATTCTCAAGGCAAGAAATCACAGATGGTGATTGATCATATCAGAAGGTCAAGCTGGAAGCAACTGTAAAAGAAATGGTCGTGTGGTCAGATAGTGGGACTGAATTCAAGAAGCAATTTTGATTAATATTTGTAATATCAAGAATATTTTGAGACATATTCAGTACTGGGAGCTCCGTATCAAAATGGAGTAGTACAAGGGAAGAACCGGAACTTGATTAAAGCTACAAGGGAAATATCAAGCTAATCAAGACTTTCTAAATACCAAAGGGCTGGAGTAGTCAAAACAGTTTGCAACAAGTAAGATCAAACCTTGATGTGGATGTATACATGAAGACCACTAATGAGTTAATGGCCAATAAAAGCAAACATTGGATAACCTGAAAATGTTTGGAGAGGATGTTCTACAGAAGCAAACAATGAAATGTTTTCAGTTGTTTGAAGATCTTGGCATTTGCAGCTAAGATTTGTTAGGATATTTTTCATGGCTACTCAGTGGAGTATACAACCTACAGGGCATTTGTGGTTGATCAACAGAAGATGATTGAAAGTCTAAGTGCATAGTTCAACAACTCAATGCTCCAAGCTGTTAAAGGAGAAATTAATGCTATTGATGATTTATATCCAAGCAGTGGAATGGCAGTGTATAACACAACTCATTATGTCAATGAAGCCAGTCAACAAGGGTAAGGATTTTCAGGAATCCCAGCAACAGCTTAGGGGGAGCAATAGAAGGATCAACTAGTCAGACACAACATCATATTAAAAATTCAGAGGACACAACAAGAACATATCTGCTGAGATAAAGGGTTTGATATCAATTCTATTCCCAGAGTCTAGTTCTTAAGTGATCCAGATGGTGGAGTAATGATTAGCAGGCTACTGAGTAAGAATGATTATCTCTCTAGTTTTCTATCTGAAGATGAAACTGAGAAAGTTACAGAAGCTCTGATAGATCCTGATTGATTGGGTGATTGTAAAGCAAGATGAACTCAATCAGTCAACAAGCAGATTGTAGTGAAGCTGGTATCTAAACCAAATGATAATTTTGTAATTGGTACAAGGATAAACATAAGTCAAACTGGATGACAATGGCATTGTTACGAGGGACAAGGCCAAACTGGATGCTAGGTTATTATCTGGAAGCAGCATCTGACAGAAAGCACCAGTGACGAGACTTGAGGATATTACGACATATCAGACACCTGTTGTACATTCTACCTGGAATTGGACTCTGGTAAGTGTGAACAAGTGTACTCCTGGTTGGTGAGTCAAAGGAAGTAGTCAATGCACAACAGTTCATGGACTTTGCAGTTGCACATCTATTGGAATTTGTATATCTCTTCTTCACAAGCTCACTTCAGGTTGGTATGAACTAGTATACTACTCAAGAAATCGTCAAGGACATGGTATGGAACTCTAACTGAAGTTACAATTAAATATGAATTAGTAGAGTCATCGTATTAATAACTCTCTTTATCACTAGGCACAAACATATTAAATTATATGTGCAGTGATATCATTATATATTATATGTTGGTCTACTAACAAAAACTTGTGCAAGATTATTTGCTAAGTAATTGCAGAGTAGGTATGGAGGAGCGTGTTAGAAAGGTTGCAATTCTATTTGGAATTACTACAAGCATGCCAAAAGAATATTTCTTTTAAAAGCTCAAGTAAACCAAAAGAATGATAGCAATACAAGTAAGTTAAGGATCTTTTGAAGATGTAAAATTTTGGAAGATTCTGAACATGTCAAGACTACTTACCAACAGGAACCATTTAAGTTTGATTATTACAACTCAGGTTACAATGACAAGCTATAGAGGTATGACAAGCTCACTTTTTTACTCAAATGCTAATAGACAACATGTAATGTTCTCAAGATGCCAATGTGCAAGGTTCCGAATGGATCCTAGAGAATCCAATCTTGTAACTATTAACAAGATTATAAGATATCTTGAGGGACTACCAATTCTTGGAGTAAATTACCCTAAAGATATTGTGCTTAACATGTTTGGCTATATAGATATAGATTACGCAGGTTGTAAGAAAGAAAGGAGAAGCATCTCTGAAGCTGTCAACCTAAGTTACAGGAGAAGCATCTCAAGAAGCTGTCAACTTCGTGAAAGAAGATTGATTTCTTATTATGATAAGAAACAGCCTCAAATCCAACAACTCTGAGAACACTCTCTGACGAGGCACCTTTACACCAGGTATTATTTATTTTGAGAGCATGTCTTTTAGTCAAAGAGTCACTTGCAGAAACACTTATTAAATCACTTATTAAAATTAATCTTTCAAGACTAGTTTGTAAGTGTGGCATATCATTTATTGCATATTAGTTGAAAATCCCATATATAAGGAATTCTTCATATAAGTTCACAAGTATTAAATCTTCAATATTTAAAGGACTTATGATTTTATCAGTAATCCAGTACCTCGTACTTAGTGCTACTATCTTGATTATCATGATTACACTGTCATATACATTTGTGGTAGTTAAGTATTATAACATTAAGTTTGAATATTATTTTAATTGATTTAAATTATGATTGTAGACAATTTCGTTCCATATCAATCTCATAATTTGAATTGTGTTAACTATCTTGTAGGAATAATTGTGATACTTTTAGTATTAGTGATATTATTTAGAATTTTTGTTATAAGTAATCAATGTTTATTTATAAAATCACTGATATTGAAAGTTGAAATATTTTCTAAGTCATGTGTCTAAAACTCTCAATATTTTATATGTTTGGAAAGTATTTCTAAAATTACTAATTATCTAGAGAGTGATTACCATGTATATAAGTCATATATCCTATTGGTGATTATTCAAGGATAATTTTAAAAATATATAAGTGCTAATATCTACCTCATAGATATTTAGTATTTATTTATTTAATATTTATTTTAGGTAGTTTGGATTATGGAAATTGAAGCAATTCAATGATTTTATTTGCTCCATTATTCAAACTAACTTAAAATAAATAAACATCATGATTGATTATAACTAAATCTGTCAACAATTGATATCTAGTATATTGATTATAACTTATGTGTTATAAGTTAATTATGAGATTTTGGTTTTAGTAAATTTAGCAATGCTTATATCTCAAGAATTCACTGAAATCAGAATATGATTGTAGCATGATTAGTTGTGTGTAAATTCTTGACTTATATCAGTTAATGATATTTAGTTAAGAGTTTAAATATGAACTAATTGTGAAGTATTAGTATTTGTGACATTACTTAGAACTCATCTAAGTAATCAATGCTTATCACTACTAGAAATATGGGATCAGACATCAGTTCTGAACCGATGTTAAAAAAAAAACTGAACCGATGTCTTCGCGTGTGATGTTAAATGTCATCAGCCTTTGGCATCGGTTCACAGCCGATGTCTATTACATTGCTATACATCGGTTTTAAGAATAATTCTGATGTCTTTGCAACAAATTTAAGCTTATATTACAGTATTTCTAGGTGAATATGAGTATATTATGGGGTAATTATCCATTAAAACATGAAACCTACAAGCTCTAAAAGACATTTTTTTTAAATCTTTCAAACAAACCGATGTGAAAATCTAAATTAGACATCGGTTATGTTGTCTGAACGATGTGAAATGGTCCATCAGACATCGGGTACTTTTATCAACCGATGTAAAATACTGGGTTAGACATCGGTTTCGTTCATTTGGTGATGTTAAATCCTTTTGTTTAACATCAGTGTTTTTTTCTAACCGATGTTTAATCTTTAATATTGTAAAATTTAAGACATTAGTTATTGAAAATTCGATGTTATTTGGCTTAAAATACATTGATTTTTTTACAGAACCGATATCAAATGACTATTTGACATTGGTTTTTATAGTTCTTTTTCTTTTAATATTGTTTCACCTGATGTCTTTTGTTCATTTTTACATCGGTTTTAAATTACCATTCTGATGTTAATGTACTGTAAATTGCATATGCCATCCTGGTACTATTAATAGCCCAGGGAACCAATTGCATTTTCAACCAGAAAAATACCAACAATATGCAATACATCCAACCAAATTTGTAAAAACATAGAGGTATACATTGATACCAAATTTACTAACATTCAATCCAACAAGAGCTCAATTCGGACATTACATTACAAGTCTAAAATAAACATCCCAACTAAAAATAATAAAACCCAAATTCTCTAGTTATTACATCCAACATTCTAAACATATTTGACTAATTAATATGTACCACTCGTCAAATTTCGACAATTCCAAACATGAATCAGAATGATGGATGTAATTGTCACCAAACATCCCTTAATTAACCACCAACCACCAGCAAACACAATATCAATTCACATAGTTCAGAGGAAAGCTATATATATAGATACTTATCATTTTTACATCTTGTCTTGGATAAATTCAAGCACCTCCATCCGCACCTCATCCAGCTCCTGCCTTGTGTAGGACTTTCGAGTTTTGGCTGCCCACTATAAAACACACGTAAAAATTAGCAACCAGAATATTATTAACCAGAATTGCCATATGTATAATTAAATATAAACAGAACCAACTATTTATAATTTAACCAGAAGAGGACCTTTTCTATATTTAACCGTAATTTTCTTCGTTAATTCAAAACTATACCAGATAGTTCCTTATCACTAATAGTTATCTATCATTACTAATAATAAAAACAAGATCCATCTGGAAATCACTAATAATAAAAACTGATAATAAAAATGGCACTCATATTTATCTGTTCTGAAAAACTACACAAAAAAATTCTACATGCCATCTATCGGAAATGATTTGCATATATACCTTGGTAGTAAAAGATAGCTCCTTATCAGCAATGATATCGTTCATGTATCGCATTATAACATAGCCACATTCAACCCCTCCTGGTTGTTTGGGAGATCCCTGTTACAATATAAAATCTGAATTAGCTCCAGAAATTAATTAAAATTACAAAGTGATAAAAAATACATAAAACTTACAAGAAGATTCTTTATCTGAGGAGCTTTATTTCCCCTTCCAGTTTGAGCATTGTAGGATTTCATCGCTCTACATTGCAGAACAACAATAATATACATGATTATTTTTCAAAAGGGAGAATATTTACTATATATATATTTATATATAGTAAACAAAAATATATTACTCTGTTAATGATTTTTCCAACTCGTCAAAATGTGTTGGATGTGGCAGAGGGTTCAGAATATAAATGCCGTCATCCCAAATTAACAACCAAAATCCAATGGCAACTATGTTTATAAAAAAGAAAAAAGAAAAACACAAGTCTGAAATTTTAAAAAAACTACCTAAATATATTAATTTGTAAAAGCATGTCTAAATTAAAAATACTTATTTATGATTATATGGCATGAAGTACATGCGATAGGGACTACTCTCTTTCAACCGATTAACAAAATAAGAATGAAAAGATTTGTTCAACGTAAATGTAGCTCCTGGATCGAAAAATCCATATAAGACCACATCATCATTCTTCCTCTCAATCTTAATCAGTCTTTACAAGAGCCTACCAGGGAGTGATTTACATTACTTATAATTGTTGGATTTTAATCGCAGCGGAGGCATGGTAAAATACTTTTACACACATAAAATCTAAATAAAAGCATATAAATCGTGGTAAAAATGTAGGGATCGATTACTAACCTTTAATATGCGATCCAAGAGCATTGATCGGAGATCCTTAGCAGCTGCTCCTCAAACGTGAAGCACTCCACCGGTATCCACCAAGAAAACGATGTTAAGGAGGAGGAGGTGGAGAGAATTATGTTTTATAAAATTTTGGGGTTTGAATAAAAATAGGGTTTATAATAGTATATTTATAGGCAAAATTTTCAGCTGAAATTTTCCCATAAATATTATTATTATTATCCCATTTATTATTCTCATTAATAATTAAAACACCTTTTAATTATTAATCCTTTTTCTAAACACTTTAGAAATAATTCTCTCTCTTGATTTAATTTCCAAAAATTAAATTCTTAATTAATAATATTAAGAACTTTTCTTAATTAATTTATAATCAATTAAATCTCATTTAATCATTTATTAAATTTTCCAATTAATTATTTATTTCATAAATAAATAATTATTAGCCATTATTAATTAATTCCTCCACCATTAAATCATTCTCTTTTTATGGTGTGACCCTGTAGGTTCAATATTAAGCCGGTAGTAGAAATAAATAATAATAAAACTATTTTATCATTATTTATATAAATTCTCTAATTTATTAAATATGATTAATTAATTAATCACATTTATTTTACATCGTGAGGGATACTTCTCAGCATATCGCGACTATCCGGATAATACGAATTCACTGCTTATAATACCAAGAACCTATTCAGTGAATAGTTACCGTACAATAAACTCCTTCTACCCTACAATGTCCCGATTAAATACAAGGCATGGATCTCGTGTCAAACCTATCTAATTCAATCACTTGCTTACCATTTACTATGCTTAGTTCTATGCAAATCAGAAACTCCTTTCTAATTTCATTTACTCTGGCCAGAGATTCCTGAACTAGCATAAGTGGATCAGCCTTGAACATTCGCTTCCTTCACTGGAAGGGGTAGATCCTTTATTGATCATACACTATCTTCGTGTACAAATTCCTATACCCAGTAGAGCCCTAATAATTGTCCCTAGAGACTAAGAACTAAACCAAAGCATAGTTCAGTGTACACAAGATGACTATGATGACCTCAAGTCTAAGGATACTTGTACAACTATCACTATGTGAACAACTGCTGACACGTGAGTGAACTCCATCAGTTGTTCAGCTGGGCGAGTCATGTTCAGTGAACTTATTCTATAATAAGCACCTACATACTAGCTATAGTGTCACCACACAAATGTCTATGAGAACAGACATCCTTCATAATGAAGCAAGCATAGTATGTACCGATCTTTGTGGATTATTAATTACCAGTTAGTAATCCTATGATCAGGAACTATTTAAGTTTAGAGTTATCATCTTTTAGGTCTCACTATTATGATCTCATCATAATCCATAAAAAGCTTTACTCTAAACTATGGTATATCTTATTTAAACACTTAAATTGATAGAGCCCGTAATAAAAACAAAACAAGTCTTTTATTAATATCAATGAAATCAAAACAGATTACACAGGAAGTTATTCCTAAATCCTAATACATGATTGGACTTAGGACATATTCCTTTCAATCTCCCACTTGTACTAAAGCCAATCACTCTGGTATCTAATACCCATCTTGTCTTTATAATGATCAAAGTGACTTTCATAAAGTAGCTTTGTGAGTGGGTCTGCTATGTTGTTATGTGTGTCAACTCTATTTCAAAACAATACAAGAAATGTTATCGCACTCCCACTAACCCTTTTGTAGACACATGGTTCATCTACATTTTTGATAAAATTATCAAAATGAATGTTCCATCTTTCGAGAAGCTTGCTTTAAACCACATATGGTTCGCAGCAGCTTACACACTAGGTTTTCTTTTCTCTTGGAAAGAAAACCATCTGGCTATTTGCCAGATCTCATAGTCGTAGTAAGCGACAATCGCAAGCAAAATCCGAACTGATTTTAACAGGGCTACAGGTAAAAGGTTTCATCAAAGTCAATCCATTGCCTTTGTTTGAATCCTTTTGCCACAAGCCTGGCCTTATAGGTCTCCACCTGGCCATCTGCTATAATCTATCTTTTGTATACCGTATACATAGATTCCATTCTGGATTTCATGGCACTATGCCATTTCTCGGAGTCAACACTACTCATAGCCTCATTATAGGTCACAGGGTCGTCATCATCAATGATCAACAACTCATTGTCATTCTCAATGACAAGGCCATATTACCTCTCAGGTTGGCGAGACACTCTCCCTGACCTATGAATGGGCTGTTCCACAAAAGGTTGTTCAGTCAGAACAGGTGTTTCCACTTGATCCGTAGCAGTTTGTACTTCTTGAACTTCATCAAGTTCAATTTTGCTCCCACTGTTTCCTTCAAGGATAAACTCCTTTTCCAAGAAGGTAGCATGTCTGGAGACAAACACCCGATGATCGGTGTAAAAGTAATACCCTAAAGTCTCTTTAGGATATCCCACAAAACTACATTTTAGGGATCGATATTCCAGCTTATCTGGGTCAACTTTCTTGACATAAGCTGGACATCCCCAAATCTTAACGTGTTTAAGACTTGGTTTCCTTTCTTTCCATATCTCATACGGAGTTTGAGGAACAGATTTGGAAGGCACCTTATTCAGTAAGTATGCTGAGGTTTCCAATGCATAACCCCATAGGAATACTGGAAGATTCTCATAGCTCATCATGGACCGAACTATGTCTAACAAAGTTCGATTTCTCCTTTCAGATACCAATCTGGAGGAGTCCACTGGGAGACTATACCATTTACTTTGAGATAATCTAGAAACTCTCCATTCAAGTATTCACTACCTCGATCTAATCGAAGAATTATAATACTATGTTTGGTTTGTTTCTCCACTTCATACTTATACTCTTTGAACTTTTCAAAGGCTTTAGACTTGTGTTTCATCAAACACATATCCGAATCTAGATCTATTATCCATGAAAGTAATGAAGTACGAAAAATCCACTTATGGCTTACGTAGACATTGGTCCACATACATCTGTGTGTACCATTCCTAGCAAATTTGCAGCCCTCTCTCCATGTCTACTAAATGGAGACTGTAGTGCCACAATGAAGTGAGATTTTCATCATCCCTTTTCTTTTATTAGTTTGTTCAATCTGAAGTAAATTATGTCACATTTATACAGACCATTATTTAAAGTACCACGTCCATAAAGAATATTATCTCTAAGAATAGAACATTCATTATTCTCAATAATAAATGAAAATCCAGCCAAGTTTAACATGGGAATAGAAATAATATTCCTCACAATCGAGGGAACAAAATAACAATTTAAAACAATAGTCTTGCCCGTAGGCATATATAAATGAAATGATTCTACATCTTCAGCAGCAACTCTTGCTCCATTTCCTATCAGTAGAATCACCTCCTCTTCCTCAAGAGTCCTACTTCTCCTTAGTCCCTGCAACAAATTGCAGATATGAGAACCACAGGCGGTATCTAATACCCAAGTAGAAATTTGATTTAATGACATATTCACTTCTATCATGAACATACCTGAATCAGAAGCGGTAGTCTCACTACCCTTCTTCTTCTTCAATTCTGCAAGGTAAACCTTGCAGTTCCTCTTCCAGTGCCCCACCTTGTTACAGTGAAAGCAAACAACTTTGCTTTTGGGGTCTTCAGCTTTTGGTGGAACCGGCGTTTTCTCACCTACTTTCTTCTTCTTGGAAGGGTTCCTCTTCCTTTTCTTAGGATTGGAACCTTCACCAATTAGAAGAACAGAACTCTTCTTAGGGGCAAAATTCGATTCCGCAGTCTTCAACATGTTGTGGAATTCAGGCAGGCTGACATCCAACTTATTCATGTGAAAGTTCACAACAAACTGCGAGAACGAACTCGAAAGCGATTGCAAGACCAAGTCTTGGCTCAGCTCCCCATCCATGGCAAAACCAAGTTGTCCAAGATGTTCAATCAAATTGATCATCTTAAGTACATGGTCATTCATAGATGATCCCTCAGACATTCTACAACCGAACAGCTCCTTCGATATCTCATATCGAGTTGTCCTCCCTGCCACATCATACAACTCTTGTAGATGCATGAGGATAGTGTGAGCATCCATATGCTCATGTTGCTTCTGTAGCTCAATGTTCATGGAAGCTAGCATGATGCATTGACCAACATTTGCATCATCTATCCACCTACGATACACAACATGTTCATCATTATGTGCATCACTAGCAGGTTCAGTAGGCTTAGGTGAGTCAATCACGTATTCCAGCTTCTCAATCCTGAGAACAATTCTCAAGTTTCGAAGCCAGTCAGCATAATTAGGACCAGTCAATTTGTGAGCATCCAGTATGCTCCTGAGTGATAGTGCAGAAGACATAATGTATATTGTTAATCTGTAAATGATAAACACATAACAACACTTAGCAAATATTCGATTTCATTTTAAAACACTATATGAATCGGGTCTTTATTCATAAGTGGCTCCCACTAGTTTACCTAATTTATTCAACCCCCTACGTGAAAAATTAAGCATTCATAATGCTAGTGGGAATAGGGATCCTACATTCCGTTACACAACCCCAGTTGTGGTACAAAACGCCATGTAATGTTCAATACGCAGACAACTCTTGTCAATTACATCTAATGTTATTCCCTAATCAAACTTTAGCCTCTTGAATAATTGAGTCACGGCTGTGGCACGACAAACTCAATATTCTAAGTCAAGTCTAACCCAACATTCCGTACAGTTGAATTAGTCCCCAAAGGCCCACGGCTGTGGCACGTACCGACCTTTAGATTCTTATTCAATGTACACATCTCTATGTAATAGACAAGTATTTCTTATTTCGAAATCAAAGCCCTCGGTTGTGGCACGAAACGACAATGATTTAAAAATAAGAACTACTTTCTATCATGTTGGAAGGCTATGACCGACACAAGCCCGTTGTGTCATTGGCCAATTACTACTTGATATTATTTAATTTTAGAGGGATTATATTACGTTACAATCATAATTATATTATAAAGAGATTCTTCCTTTTAAATTAAATATTTCAAATCAATAATCAATAATCAGATGATTCCCAGATCGGGTGGAGCATTGTCAAGAGGCGTCACTTAATAACCCTTTCTTACAGATAGAAATCTGTTGTTGACAGAATCATCCTTTCTCTCATATCAAAAATTCATATTCAATTATGTGTTTCATAAACACAAGAATCTCATGATTGTATTCATAATATTATTATTAAGGTTATGAAACAATTTCACTATACTAGGTTGTCTAATAAACGCCTTATGTTCATTTAAGTTCACCTAAATCTATTATCGCATGATAAACTAAGCATATATCATATATATAAACATGAATAAACATCAAGGTAGGCATGTTATATCATCTAGTATATTAGTATAAGCATTATACATATCTATGTATCACATGAAGCACTTTAAAGCAATTCAAACGATCAAAAACAGCTTTAAAACACTTCTGTTAGCTATAAACAGTTCGAAACAATTTCATAAAATATCATATAATATACCATTAGAAGCATCTCGAAAAGACGAATCCAACGGCACCAAAATCGCCCAAATATGAGCTAGCACGCGCCCTCACGCACCGAAACAAGGTCCCCCACGCGCGGCCACGCGCACACGCGCTGTCAGGCGCGTGTCAGAACTCCGCCCACGCGCGCCCACGCGCCCACGCGCTTCACGCACCCAGAACCCTACGCTGACGTCAGCATGACTTCATCTGATGACGGCAGCATGACATCATCATGACTTCACCAGCGCGTGTCTACCACGCGCCGCGCGTGGCACGCCAGTGCGTGAGCCCCACGCGCGCGTGGTCGACGCGCGGTCCTCCCCCTTTCTGCGATTCGCCGCCGCCTGACATCGTCTCGATTGCCGTGCCTGACATTCTCTATCTTTCTCTTTCCGTGCCATCACAGACAGCCACAGCAGCAGATATATAGCAGATGCAGACTATACAAACATATATATATATACTATATATACATATATTTACTTATTTAATTACGAATTTTAATTACAAGAACTTCAAAAATTCATAATAAAAAATCTATACATCATAAAATTATGAAAAAAATACTCAGACGATCTACAACACTTATAGAACCTAGATCAACATTCAAAATTATTCTGAGAAACGATTTCTCATCAGACAAAATTAATCTATGATATAACTTGTAAAAATTATAATTAATTCATACAAGCACATAAAATTCTGAAATTTTTACCACAAATCTATATGCATACAACCTAAGCTCTGATACCAATGTTGGATTTTAATCGCAGCGGAGGCATGGTAAAACACTTTTACACACATAAAATCCAAATAAAAGCATATAAATCGTGGTAAAAACGTAGGGATCGATTACTAACCTTTAATATGCGATCCAAGAGCATCGATCGGAGATCCTTAGCAGCTGCTCCTCAAATGTGAAGCACTCCACTGGTATCCACCAAGAAAACGACGTTAAGGAGGAGGAGGAGGTGGAGAGAATTAGGTTTTATAAAATTTTGGGGTTTGAATAAAAATAGGGTTTATAATAGTATATTTATAGGCAAAATTTTCAGCTGAAATTTTCCCATAAATATTATTATTATTATCTCATTTATTATTCTCATTAATAATTAAAACACCTTTTAATTATTAATCCTTTTTCTAAACACTTTAGAAATAATTCTCTCTCTTGATTTAATTTCCAAAAATTAAATTCTTAATTAATAATATTAAGAACTTTTCTTAATTAATTTATAATCAATTAAATCTCATTTAATCAATTATTAAATTTTCCAATTAATTATTTATTTCATAAATAAATAATTATTAGCCATTATTAATTAATTCCTCCACCATTAAATCATTCTCTTTTTATGGTGTGACCCTATAGGTTCAATATTAAGCCGGTAGTAGAAATAAATAATAATAAAACTATTTTATCATTATTTATATAAATTCTCTAATTTATTAAATATGATTAATTAATTAATCACATTTATTCTACATCGTGAGGGATACTTCTCAGCATATCACGACTATCCGGATAATACGAATTCACTGCTTAGAATACCAAGAACCTATTCAATGAATAGTTACCGTACAATAAACTCCTTCTACCCTAAAATGTCCCAATTAAATACAAGGCATGGATCTCGTGTCAAGCCTATATAATTCAATCACTTGCTTACCATTTACTATGCTTAGTTCTATGCAAATCAGAAACTCCTTTCTAATTTCATTTACTCTGGCCAGAGATTCCTGAACTAGCATAAGTGGATCAGCCTTGAACATTCGCTTCCTTCACTGGAAGGGGTAGATCCTTTATTGATCATACACTATCTTCGTGTACAAATTCCTATACCCAGTAGAGCCCTAATAATTGTCCCTAGAGACTAAGAACTAAACCAAAGCATAGTTCAGTGTACACAAGATGACTATGATGACCTCAAGTCTAAGGATACTTGTATAACTATCATTATGTGAACAACTGCTGACACGTGAGTGAACTCCATTAGTTGTTCAGCTGGGCGAGTCATGTTCAGTGAACTTATTCTATAATAAGCACCTACATACTAGCTATAGTGTCACCACACAAATGTCTATGAGAACAGACATCCTTCATAATGAAGCAAGTATAGTATGTACCGATCTTTGCGGATTATTAATTACCAGTTAGTAATCCTATGATCAAGAACTATTTAAGTTTAGAGTTATCATCTTTTAGGTCTCACTATTATGATCTCATCATAATCCATAAAAAGCTTTACTCTAAACTATGGTATATCTTATTTAAACACTTAAATAGATAGAGCCCGTAATAAAAACAAAACAAGTCTTTTATTAATATCAATGAAATCAAAACAGATTACACAGGAAGTTATTCCTAAATCCTAATACATGATTGGACTTAGGACATATTCCTTTCAATAATATCCGTAGAAAACATGAATATTGAATATATAACGATAAAAAATTAACTTACGCCATATAAGCAGATATTGCAGCTTGGCCAATCATATCGAACTCCAACAATGCTTTCACATTTTCATGCAATATATAAATCATTTTCTCAGTCCCAAACACGTCCGAATCACACGGAATCGGTATTGACTCCCCAGTGGCTTTCATGAAGACTGCAGCATGTTTGTATAACACCTTGTACTGCTTTGGCACATTCTCGTTTAGCTTCATTTTTCTATAATCATCTTGAAGTTTCTGCAACTCATCTTTCCGCTTAGACTGCCCCTGCAACACTTCCTTTTTCTTTTTCTACATAGAATTGAATAAAACAAGAATAATCGGTTATTATTGACATAACTACTATAGAATGCAACAATCAATTCAGAGTATATTGACATAATTTTTATATAACATACCGCCACAGTTGGGTAGATGATCAATTCACGAGGCCATGCTACGTGAGAGCCAACTGCTTGGCGTACAACCTCAATTTCACCAGGTATGGGCACTGGAAACGACGCCTATGGCTGGATGTATCCGTCAACCGATACACGAACATGTCTGGGATTTAGAGGCACTCCGTGTACTGAAACATTCATCTCTTCGTGATCATCAAAAACTGTTCCAAAAGCAACCTTGTTCTCTATGCAATCCAGTGCAAGCTCACATGACTGTGGACCCTACATTATAGTGAGGGATCAATTTAATTTTATTGCATAAATCCCAAGTCTGTAGGCATATATCTAGTAGATCTTAATAATATTTTACCTTCTTTCCGCTCGGAGGAGAGGGGTCAAAACCAACAAAGTCTTCATCATTTACCAACAACTGTTTGGCACTCAGCGGTTTAACAGCAACTCCAACATTCCGCTTATCAGCAGCTCCCTCTTTATTAACAGGTACTTGATAACTTGATTTGTTAGAGAACATAGGAGAGTGACCATTCGAAGCATTAACCAAGGCCTTAAGTTCAGCCATCTCCCGCTGATTTCTTTCCAACTGATCCAACAACTCTGCCTTGGTAATTTTAGTCTTTTTCGCTTTCGGCAAATTGAAGAATGCTGTTGGAGTGACAAAGCCGCCAACCCCTCGAACCCTTCCTGCGTGCTCAGGAGTCTGAAGTGCCGTAGTCAACACATCTTCCATTCCATGTGGAACAAATTCACCCTTCTCCTTCATTTCAAGTAACTTAACCTGTAAAATAAATGCAAACAATTAGTGCATTATTTATGACGCAATTATCTTTAAAGGGAATGCAGTATTAAAAATATCACTTACAATTCTCGCATTTATTTCCGCTTGCTCTTCAGTAAGCTCATCAGGATTCTTTGGCATCCTAGCCTTCCACCAAAAAATTGCACGATCAGGTTTCTCTTTCCACTTTAAGTTCCCTTTCTTTATCCGTTAAAAAAGAGAAAATGTTTAAACTCCCTTAAAACTTAGAATTGCAAAGCCAAATAGATATGGTTCTTACTTCTTCTTCTCGCAAACCAATATACCCCTTCCTTGACAAGCGGTGATGATATTTCCGTTTACCCACTCTATTGCTCTGTAACTTACGTTGTTCCTGTACCAAAATAAATTAGTAAAAATTAATAAATATTATTTAACCAAAATCTATTTAATCATTTAGCAAGTAAAATGGCAATCCTGTATATTTTATTAGTAGAATATATTCATACCAGCCATTTGGGGCTCGTCCTCTCTACAACAAATTTCTTCCAAGGTTCTTTACCAACAAACGCATACTTCTTCGGAGGCTTCATCAATTTCTTCTTTTTTCCAATAAACGGCATCACATATTTTGCAGTTAAATCAGCTTTAAACTGCCTCCATTTTTCACCTGCCGATTGTAGCACAAGCTTCTCACTTTCTGGGGCAATTTTGAATGTGTCCTAAAGAGCCACATAATATAAATTAGCCACATAATTTACAGTCACAATTTAAATAAAATGAAGAAGTCAACAAGGGATATAATTTACCTGGACATCATCCCATAATTTTGCTTTTAGATCAAAATCCACTTTTGGCCAGTTTTCAGTGTCGATTGGAATCATTGTCCTTGCGAGCATTCCTATGTAAGACTGTAAAGTAGGCCTGGTATTTCCGATGGGAACTCCAAAATCATTGTATCTAACTTTAAATTTCTTTCCCCGAGCTTTCTTCACCACTACTTTGTGAAGAGCTGAAACACCACGCGCACCTCCTAGCCTTTTTTTTGCAGATTCAGAAGTGGTCATCGTTTCTTCACCACTACTTTGAGTTTGATATTGTGGAGGGACTTGAACCAACTTATCATTACAAGTCTCTGAAGTTTTGACATCAGGAACAATCTCATCCTCAACCTTTTCAGAGTTATTATTCCCGTCATTTTCTTCGAAAATTACTTTCTTGGCTTTTTGCTTCTTTGCCATTTTGCTCCCTTAGTCTGCATTAAATTGAATAATAAAGCCATCAGTTGAACAATATATTTTTAGTCCGTCATTAATTACAGTCAAGCATAAATAATAAATTGTAAAATCAGCAAGTACGAATACAACTATACAAGAACAATAATTTACCTAAACTGCAATCAGTAATTAATCACATCCGAAATAACTTTAAAGCATTTTATAGAAGTACAATTAAATAATGCAAAATAATTAAAGAAAAAATAATGCCATCAATCAGTAATTATGGATGAATTACTTATATGATTATAACAATGCAAAACAAAAGAAAAAAAATTAGCAATATATTTTACACATTATAACACAATTAAAGGCAAATATATATGGTTCATTCAGTCATCCAAATTCCCATTAAGATATATATTTTACATAAAGCTACATCATCAGTCAGTAACGACATTAGGTGCAGGAGTTTTAGTAGCAGTATTTTTAATCCAAATTCCCTCAACATTAGGTCTAGCAGTATGAGCGACATCATCAGTAGTGACATCAGTTGCGGGGATTTCAGTGCAGAATGGAGGATGTTCCATGATCGTGTCTCCTAAGTCATCTTCATTATACAATTCATGGTAGTCTCGAGTTGTGGAGGACAGAACAATAGACCAGGTAGCATCAACGGGATCTTCAAGGTAAAACACTTGCTTGACTTGGTCAACAGAAACATATTTATCTTTTTTGTGACCTTGTCGACTAAAATCCACAAGTGTGAACCCAAGATCATCAACCCTTATTCCTTTATCATTACTTGCCCATTTACACAGGAACAAGGGAGCTTTGAATGCATGGTAGTCTAATTCCCATATCTCTTGTATGATACCGTAAAATGTCAAATCACTTTCTATGGGGTTCAAGTCCTTGGCACTAGAAACCTGGACCGCTTTAGCAATGACAGACACCCCGCTGTTTTGAACAACGCGTATGTCATCTCGTTCCTTTGTAAAATATCGCACTCCATTCACTAGATAACCTTGATAAGTTAGTACTGAAAATGATGGCTTGGCAGCGAGCCATCTTATCGTATCTGAAACACCTTTGTTGTTCTCCCTTAGTTCATCATTCACCTACAGATATGATAAGAAATTTTAAATCCTAAATAGCTAATAGTCGTCACTACACTACAGATCAAAGAACCTAATACAACACTGACTTTGTTTTAAAACCAATCAGCAAAGAGCCGATTGTGCTCTCTCATGAGCCAATGTAAGCTTTTCCTTTTCCCTCGGTGAATTTTTTCAAGATATTCCTTATGCATTCTGAAAAATGCATATGGAATGATATATTAAAGACACATTACAAGACTAATACTGGATAATGAGGAATTGAAAACAACAAACTGCATAAACTCACAGAATATATGGAAACACTTCAGCGTTGTTTAGAAGGACATGTAGATGTGCTTCATCTCGCTCCTTCTCTTCCACTGATTTTATTATCACATCGGATAATGGACCTGATATCTTATTATCTTGGTCCTTTGGAAGACCGGCAGTGGAGTAATTCTGACTAAGAAACTCGGTGCAGAATTCTACGGACTCTTCTCCAAGGTAACTCTCTGCCATACAACCTTCGGGATAATAACGGTTTCGAACATAACTCTTTACTACTTTATTAAACCATTCAAACGCATACATCCACCTATAAAATACTGGTCCACATAAGCGTAGTTCCTAGACCAAGTGGACTACTATATGTACCATTACATCAAAAAATGATGCATGGAAAACCTTTTCTAGATCACACAAGGTTAGTATAACATCTGACTGCAGCTTATCCAGTTTTGACACGTCTACTACTTTGTTGCACAAAACATTAAAAAAGAAACACAATCTAATAATTGTGACCCTAACATGCTTCGGAAGAACGGAGCGTATTGCAACCGGGAGTAATTATTGGAGAAAAATGTGGCAATCATGTGATTTCAGCCCGTAAATATTCAAATCAGGCATGGAAACACAATTTTTTATGTTTGATGCATGTCCGTATGGAAGTTTTATCGACATTAATGATGACAAGAAAATCCTTTTTTCTGCCTTTGATAAAGTAAAGGGAGAAGGAGGTAAATAGGTTTTCTTTACTCCTACTTGGGGAGCCAAATCAGATCTAACACCCATTTCCATCATATCACGATGAGCTGCCGCACTATCCTTTGTCTTATGGCGCATATTTAGTAATGTGCCAATCAGACTATCACATACATTCTTCTCGACATGCATGACATCAATATAGTGCCTAACATGGTGAAATTTCCAGTATTCTAACTCGAAAAATACTGACTTTTTCTTCCATGGACTTTCAACCTTCTTTGCCTTCTTCATTTTCTTCCCAAATTCAAATTTGATTTGTTCTTTCTCTGCTAACACTTCTTCTCCGGATAGGGTTCGACGCGGCTGCCCAAACTCTTGTTGTCCATTAAAAGCAGCCTTCTGCCTTCTATAAGGATGATGTAGAGGCAAATATCGACGATGCCCTTGGTAGCACATTTTCCTACTATGAGTCAAATATTTAGCTACGGTGTCATCTCCACAAACTGGACAACACTTATAACCCTTATTAACGCAGCCAGATAAATTTCCGTAAGCAGGGAAGTCATTTACCGTCCACATTAAAACTGCTTTTAAAGTGAAAAATGATTTGTTATACGCGTCATACACATTTGGTTCCCCTTCCTTCCAAAGCTTTTTTAAATCATCAATCATCGGTTGTAAGTAGATGTCGATGTTATTACCAGGCTCATGCGGGCCAGGGACCAATATCGACAACATCATAAATTTTCTTTTCATACATAACCAGGGAGGAAGATTGTAAGTCACCAATATGACTGGCCAGCAACTATATCTATTAGATAGGCCATTATTGTGCGGGTTTACACCATCCGCCGATAAAGCCAAGCGAAGGTTTCTCGGTTCACAACCAAAGGATGGCCACCTATAATCTATATTTTTCCAAGATGGAGAGTCGGTTGTATGTCGCATTTTACCATCTTGTGTCCGCTGTTGCGCATGCCAACACATTAGTTCAGCGGTGGAAGGAGATTTAAACATACGTTTAAATCTAGGAATTATTGGAAAATACCACATGACTTTGGCTGGAAGATTAACCCTCTCTTCACCTTTCTTTGTCAACTTCCACCGAGAAAGTCGATACTTAGGACACTTGGTTGCATCAGCATGTACACCCTGTACAGTACACAGTCATTCGGACATGAATGGAACTTTATATACTCTAGACCTAAATTGGAGAGGGTTTTTTTTTGCTTCATATGCATTACTAGGTAACACATTATCTTTGGTAAGTAGAGACCCAACAGAAGAAAGGAGGTCAGTGAAGGCACTATCGGTAATATCAAACCTAGATTTCCAGTTATGCAACTTCAACATCGACTCTAACTTAGTACAGTCACTACCCTCATATAGAGGTTGCTCAGCATCGGCTACGAACCTCCTAAACTGATATGAATCATTATCATATTGACCCGAGTTATATGCCGCTTCACAAACATCAACAGTTTCCGAAGCAGCGATATGCTCCTGATCTTGCTCTGACGCTTCATCAGAGGCTTGCTCAGGAGGTGGGTCTGGAGCTTGCTCTTCAGGTGGACAACTAGCACTTGAAGATTTAGGACCCGTAGAAGCAGTCTCCCCGTGCCAAACCCAATGCACATAACCTAGACAAAAGCCATTGTCATAGATATGGCCCCTAATTGTTTTTATAGAGAATTTTTTAAAATTGGCGCATCGTCCACAATGGCAAGGAATTTTGTTACGATCTTCAGGAATTTTCTTCAGCATATATCAAGAAGTTTTCCACCCCCATTTCAAATGCTAAAGAATCCCTATCTTGCAAAATCCATGTCTTATCCATCAAATTTCCCTACCTGATAGCCACTATAAATATTAAAAATCCAACACATACCTATTTAGATTTATTTAATAAAAGGCATATCAAATTTGTGTTGGTTACTGCAGGGATTAATTATATAAACTTAGAAAGGAGTAAATACCTTGATATCCTAATAATTTATAGTACTAATACATTACTCTAAGATCCTATACATATACCCTATTAATTACAAAACTAGACTAAATTTATAAACTAGACTAAATTAAACCAAGATAATTAAAACAAATTAAACCAAGATATTTGAAAATATCACATAATTAAAAACCAATAATTCCAACATTCACAGCCCAGACAATTGTTAAATTTCCTTCACATAAATAAAACTCAGTGAGAACTTGAGTATTGAAACAAATTCAGCCCATAAATAAATAAATTAAAATTATCTGTTACTTGTATCTGTGAGAAGGATAATTATACAAAACAATTACTATAATACAACACAAGTAACAGATAGTTCATATCAGGAATGCAGAGACTTGTTCATATCAGAGAAATGACTATCATATAAAACAAGAAATGTAGAGACTTGTTCATATCTGAGACCTGTTCAAATGCAGCCCCCAAAACCCCCCCAAAATACACTAATATGTATGAACAACCCCCAGAAAACACATAATTAAAAACAGAACAGAAACATTTACATTTGCATCAATGTACCTAAAACATTGATTTACATTAGTGTACCTAAAATATTTAACACGACATAAAATTTCCAAAAACAGGACATAAAACCCCCAAAAAGAAATAAACATAAAACCCCCAAAAACATAAAACATTTATATGCACAAAGAAGAAAAATAGTAAAGAAGAAAAGAAGATAAACATAAAACATTTACATGCACAAAGAAGATATTAAACATAAAAATGAGGGAGATAAACAGTAAAGAAGTAAAGAAGAATATACCTCTGGATGCTTTCAATGTTCCGAAACCCCAATGTTCTAAAACCTCAGTGCTCCAACCTCCAGATGTTGTCTACCTCCAGATACTAGCTCCAACCTCCAGATACTAGCTCAATTTCAAGTTTAATTTGCTCTAATTTGAAGCTCCAAATCTTGAATTAGAATTGGGGCTAAAATTAGGGTTTCGGAGAAAAGAGAGAAGATACGGTTAACAGAGACTAAGGTAAGAATAGAGAAGAAAGGTAAGAAGACTAAGAGAGAAGGAGGGGAGAGACGAGAGAGACGAGAGAGGTGAGGGTCGGGGAGAGATGAGAGGCTCGCGGGAGGTTTTTTGGAAAAGGGGGGGAAAATATGTTAAAGTGAATTTTTTGTTAAAATTAAAGGGGGAAGTGTACTGAAAAGCGGGGGGGGAGTTAAGTAATTTTTATTTTTTTTTAAAAGGCCATAGACAACGGTTAACAAAATGAACCGATGTCAAAGTTAAAAACATATTTGTGGCCTTTTTAATTTCTGAAGATAGACAACGGCTACTAAGTGAAACCGATGTCAATATGCGTATTCAACATCGCTTTTTACAAAACCGATGTTAAACTGTATTTTAACATCGGGTGCATTACATGCCGATGTCTAAGGACCGATATCGTATCTACTATTTCTAGTAGTGTATCTTCAGTCATGTATACTAATATAAAAAGTGTGGAAATTTTTCTTAAGTACAACTATGGTTAAAATGTTTGATTGCTTTATTAGAAGTAACCATATATTGTCAAGTTAGAATAATTTTTATACTTATTTTCAAATTCCTAAACACTTTGATAATAGATGCAATACTCAATGAATCAAAGTATATGGAACTTAGAATATTTTTCTATGATTGCAAACAAGTCAATTTTGGTTAATGTTGCTTTATTTATCGAATCAATATTGTTTGAGATATTACAGTTGTTAGGAGTTAACAATTGTATGATATATGAAATTGAATGCTGATGTCTTTTTGATAGATAATTGGTATTTAATTCAATGATATCTTATTTTAATATTTAAAATAGGATGCAACATAATTATTGGTATCTAAAATACTTGTCAAGTATCAGTCAATGATATATTGTTAATATTTTGTTGCAGATAATTGTGAGATTTTAAGTTTTAGTGAATTTATTTGCTTTGCTATATCTAAAAGATTCATTTCAACTTAAAATTAGCAACATAGTTCTTCTTACTAAGATTATTTATCAATAAACAATATTGTTGGTAATAATTTTATAAAGATAGATTATGGAGCTTTTGACATGAATGAGAATTGCTTAGATTTTACCCTAAGTATTCAATATTTTTACAAAAACTCATTCATATTAAAAGACAAAATCTTGCTTTCTCTTCTTAATACTGCTAGGTCATCAGTTTGTGTCTTATCAAATCATTTATCTTTTTAGGCATAAAAACGGACTTGTGCACTCGAACAGTTTTAGGAGAAAATCAAACTTCTTTTTATAGTGGTGATTACTTATTTTATTAAAATCTTTTTGAAATCACTATTGTACATCATTTCTCTCAAAGATTAAATGTATAATTTTCATTCATTATAGATCTTAAGTGCATTTCATCTCTATATTGCCATATGTTCTATGATATAGTGTAGCCTAGTAAAGATACAATTATTTAAGGGGGTTGGATACAACTGTTTAAACATTTCGAACAAGTATAAAAATATAACAATTCTTTATATTTCTGATAAAAACTGTTACAAACTCTCTCAAGAAATACTGATGTTCTTGAGAGCTGCTAGGTCATACAATGCTTGAGTTAATCACTATGTGATAACCTTAACTGTGTTAATATAATACACAGCTGCTACAAATCATTCTATGATATGCATTATCAAATACTAACAGAAAATGATACATATCTCTAACTGAATATACAAATTCTTATCACTCAGAAGGAACATATATCCATCCCTCAAAATAAGGAACAGACCTAATCTTCACAACAGACTGTTCTTCAAATTCTGATGCTTCTACAGATACTGATGAGCATCAAATCCTGATGGCACATCAAATCCTGATGACATCCAGAATAGCCATATCCTGAACTTCTCCTGATCATTGAGAATCAGCACGTAACAATTTCCCCTAATTTATGCTTAATGTAATGAAGCATAAATTCCATTCTCAATGATGCCAAAACTAAGTTACAAAATGTACAAGGAATAAGGTTTACTTTAGTATCCTAAGATAACTAACAGTTGTTTCCAGAAATTTGTTTAACCTTTCTTCCTCCTTGTCTTGAAGGACTTTGACAAGCTTCTTCTTCAACTCTTTCTTCTCTTCAGTATCTTCCCAAAGCTAATATGTGGCGCCCTCCAAACCCAGGTCAGAATTTTGGGGTCCACACCACATACACAATATATAAACCTGTATAAGAAATATTATTTGTAATGACCCTGCTTTACATAACCACGGATCGCAACAGGTTAAAGTATGAAAACAAGCCACAACCTTAATTTATTACAACGTACCAAATCCCAACTGATTTAACTTACAACTAATAACGAAAATTTTCTTACAATCATACTATCTCTCTACCGCATGAAGCTCCTGCTAGCTCGATCTAACTCAAACTGGAACCTTAGCCCGCACTTTGGACTGAGGAACTTCACTATCATCCATATCCTTTTTAACTGTAAAATATATAAAAAGATTCGCAAGAGTGAGCTAACTAGCTCAGCAAGTCACAATAACGATAACTGAGGTTAACAATGATCAAATGAGATGATTCAGAGGAATCAAGTTTCTTTTTAACTAATCATTAGAATTGGATATTCATTTTAAGTTTTAAAAACCAAGGTTAGGCTGCTGATCAGTCACGCACTAACCCCGAGCGAAGCACACAACTCTGCTCTACGAACTGGATCCAAGGCACACATTGGCCTAATTCGACCACGAATCTGGTCTGACCACGAATCTGGTTCACATAAAGAAAACTATCCAATTCTAAAATAATTCAGTGTAATAAAAAATGTAATTCAATAAGCAAAATTATAATCAACAGCGGTAAAGCATTGGTATAAAAGCGTAATGCAATTCATGAGTATAACAAGGGTATATCAGGGTATGTATAAGAAACAGTTTTCAGTTTGTAAAAGGATCAGGTATTAGACCAGTAATGATTTTTTTTTTCAAGGTATAGTTCTTTGATGTTATAAAGAATAGTTGGGGTATAAAAGTTTCTGTGTTTTCAAACAATTCTCTTCCAGTGTTTGGTGTTTGGTAGTTATACATTTGGGGAGTAGTATCATATTTGGGAGGTTTGGTATCTGAAAATCAACAAAGGATGGTTTACAAAGAATAAGACTTATGGCTCAAGATCAAGAAAAATCAGGGTTCAAGGTTAAATAGTTTAAAGCACTTGCAATATTAAAAAAAGAGTTATTTTGAACAATAGTGACATGTTATGAAACAGTTCGAAAATATTTGTTATATATCTTGAAGAAAAGTTTAGAAGTACTTGCCTTACAGGGCTTTACAACTATTACTGATCGACTCTAAGCTGACTCTTCCGCTCAGGCTTTAACGTCCGACCACTAGTCCACATTACATTCGACCTCGACACTCAGGTTTTTCTGTTGAAACTCTATTGAGCTCGTCGACTGACTACTAGGTCATCTTTAGTCCAACGTCCACTTTCGGTTTCCTGACTAGAACCTACAGGGTCAAAATACCCTATGTTAGACGTCCAAGTATGCTTGACATATCCTTGATACCCATTCTACCCAACGATATTCAAACCCGACTCGTAATTATGTATATTATAATAACACACGCAACAAGTAGGGTTCACAATCTCAAAAATCGGTTTGGTGTTCGTTTTCGGAAAATACATATACTCTTTATTTTACGAAATTAGGGTTATCGATTTGGCAAAATATTTCATCACATCGTACAATCAAATTTCATATAAAACACACACATATATATATAGTCACTCAATGTCCCGATAATTATCAGATACGTTCTCGTATTTACGTAGTTCAGTTCCCGGAAATCGGGTAGCGTTTCCTTCGTTTATCGGACTACCCGTCGAAGCAATTCGACGTCAAATCAACAAAAATCAAACTCACAACAACCGTAATCCAACAATCCAGATACAATTCCCAACCTCCAATTCAATCCAATCATAACACTTAAAATTCCACACATTTCCAAGTTTCAACTTAATTACAATTATTAATTATTATTCGCATTTTACATTTATTTATTTTATAAAAATTAGGACTCAGAATAACTTCATCACCGTCCACCGTCGGCTCGCCGAGGCTCATCGCCGACGGCGGTAAAATTCGTGGGTGCCCGTTTATTTCAGGTTTCCAACACGAATCCTACCGATAAAGTTTCGAATAATTATAAATTAATAATTCGAGTCATCAACACAATTTTGTCCGAGTATTTCAGAAATTAACTCGAATATATCCAGTTATTCAAGCAACACAACCACGACAGTAACAGGAGAGTAGGACAGCCACACAGGTACACACGCAACATCACCGCCGTCTCGCCGGAAATGGTGAGAGGCAGTAAACAGCGAAACGGACGCATCAACAGAAGAAATACAGGCAACACGGCAACACCACAATCCAGGCATCACACGCATATATATATATATACTCGACATATACATACATATAAAATCCATCAAAACCCAATTGAGACCGTAACTGGGAACAGGGGTAAGGCCGGAAAATAGTGGTCGGGACTCACCTGTACAGAGAGGAACGGGATGAAGGAGAGGAAACAGAGAGAGAGGGAAGAATCCGAGAGATTAAGAGTGAAAGAAACAGTGAGATTGAGAGATGAGATAGAAAAATTGGAGAGAGAGGAACACAGATAAGGGACTAAGAGGGATTGACGTTTTCACAATTGTTGGCTGCTTAATTTCAATCCACGTGTCCGAATAAAAAGGACACGTGGCCCTTTTCTGACCGCACGCCTCAAATTCGACTCGAATTCACGTTTTAGAGATACATTTTATAAGTAGAAATGAGTCTAAAAATTTACTAAATTAATATTAAAATACCCAGAAACTAATAAAATAAGATTTTCATAATTTTTAAATCATTCTTGAATCATGCTAACATGCCCGCGATTCATAATTAACGAGCTGAGCTGCGCTTAACATAATTTCAGAAAATCACGAAAATAATCTTACAATGTTAGAAATATCCCAAAATTTATAAAAACATAAGTTTCAAAATTTTAAAATAATTTTTGAAATGCAATTTATACCCGCTTTTTAACAATTAAACGAAACAACGCGTGGGTGAAATTAATCCCGAAAATTTCCAAAATAATTTTAAAATTCTCAGAATATTATAAACTTGGTAAAATATGAATTTTGTGATTTTTGAAGAATTCTGGAATTAAATATGGATTTTACAAATAAACACAATCAGAAAATCATTTAAAGATAAATAATTAATAAAATGTTGATTTCTCAATTTTATAAAATCCTAAAAATAATTATTGTAATTATAAAACCATAAAAATAATTTTAGAGATATTCCAAATATTTATGCAAATAAATTTACACTAAATCCACTTTTAAAAGTGAAAACAATTCAATATGACTCTATAATTAATTACGCGGATAACCCGGTACTTTATAAATCACACATCAATAATCAAACAACACATAACAGTCAAAACCAATACACATATTTTATTCATTTAATAATTTCCATAATCATATTTTTAAATAATTCAAAAGTACACGAGTCGTTATATCCTTCCTCGGAATCTGGTCTAACTAAACGAGTGAGGATATTTGTCAGGCATATCTGACTCTAGTTCCCAGGTAGACTCTTCTACTCGAGGATTTTAAATGTGCTTACTATGGATATACTCTCATTTCCAAGAACTCGCCTTTAATGATCAAGAATTTGGATCGATCACTATATGCAGAATAAACTTAGACAAGAGCCCATTGGCTCCTAACCAATCGCTTAATTCAAATCAAATACTTATCGATTTAACATTAATAGGACAAACACATTATATGCACACATTGTTGTGATGGTAACATCAACTCATGAACAACATTATCTTTATTTATCGATACTTCGAATGGTTCACTAATTTAGGACAGAACTTGTCCCTTCTACTCAAACTTATCCAATCTCTTTCAAGGTGAAACTTGTACTAACACTACTGGTCCTATTTCTATACTCATATTCTCTCTCGATACAATTTCGCCTTCTTTCTTTGTCTACTCCGAGTTGCTTCAATCAATATCTCTACGCTCTTGGTGTGCTGAATTAACTTAGAATTTGACAACTTTCTTTCTCCCACTTTATCTCAATAAAAATGGGGACCTACACTTGCGTTCACATGAAGCTTGGTAAAGTGGCATTCCAAAGTTGACATTGAATAAATGATCATTCCAGTTTTCCTTGTAATTCAATCTTTCAACATACCATTTATTGCCTGAATCGTTTCCTCGCTCTGACCCTTTGTTTAAGGATGGTAGGCGGTGCTCATTCTCAACTTAGTATCCAAATATTTAAACATCTCTTACTCTTTTCCATCAGTTAAGGCTGAAAAGTAATCTTATAAATTTACGTATTATCACCTTTAAGTATTTGTACTTCAGATCCCACTCTTTCCGATTTGTTTATTAACTCCTCAGTGGTCTTAATTACATCCAATCCTTTCGATCGACATAAGGCATCTGTTACCACACAGCTTTTCTTAGGTAGTTGTTAATGGATTAATTCAGAATCTTTTGCTAACCTTAGTCGAAATTTCATTCTGGAAAACTCAACGTATAGTTCCTTGAATTGTTGAAGATGTTACCAATAAATACAATTCACTTATCTGAGTACTCCTTATACAACATGTTCTTTAATTCCTTTTAGACAACTGATACACTTGTTATTTCACATTATATCACCGGAGCTTGCAATGCTCATAACTCACTTTAATTGTAATCTCTGATATGTTCTCAGGTCGGATCTTAAGTTAATCCCCGAAATATAACACACTTCTTGAATTAGGTCTCGTAAGTAATTAATTCTTTATACGGGTCACTTATTCTTATTTGTTGTTTTGTCCAACTCTTGATAATTAGTACATAATCTCATAATTTTATTCCTTTTCACCATCAACATCACGGGTACACTTACGATTCGCTTCTTGTAAAACCACTCTTTGGTCTGTCTTGTCCACTGGGCCTCCGATACTTCACCTTAATTCTTTGACATGTCCAATACTTCCTATTCCATTTTAAAATTTCCTTCTTGTACCTGATTATTACTATTTTTCTTTAAATTCTCATACATCTTGGCATTTCTTCAGTAAATCAAATACTTTATATTATGCATTCCCTGTAAGATCTCATTTCTTAATTCTTTTACTTATAGCATCCAAGTGCTGGAAGAAAACCCGGGAATATCGTGATCGTTCTCCTAGGCACATAAATTTCCTCTTACTAACTGCTAACATCGTGATCCATTATCTTCCCTTGACATCTCCTTATCTTTTCTTAACAACTCTGACTAAAAGGTCATACTACCCATCCTTGTTTCCTCGGGATTATATATCTGACTTCCAACTCCAAATTTATGAAATTATATGGGTAATTCTTTTCGGTGCAGTCTTTATGTTTATTTTCTCCTTTTTGCTTATTGCTTGCTACTACATTTGCTTTTCCTCGTGGATATATACTTTAAACTCTTATGGTTCATATAGATCTTACATTTTTCTCCATACATATTATGTTTCCCAATCTTTCGAAACAAATATTATTACTGTTAGTCCCAGTTATGAGTAGGATACTTCTACTCATAAGGTTTCGGTTGTCTGGGTGCATTTACAATAACTTTATTGTGATGCATCAATACACATCCTACTCCCTTATGAAAAGCATCACTATAAACTGCCAAATCTCCTTGATACTTTCGAAATGATAAAGCAGGTGATGTAACCATTATCTCATTTAACTCCGCAAAACTTTCTTTACCCTTCTCCATTTCATATAAACTTCTTTTTTTTCCTGGTTAGCTTCGTCGAAGGTATTGCAACTTTCAAGAAATCTTGCACAAATTTTCAATAATAACCGGTCCATGGTAAAACTCCTTACTTTTATTGGTACTTTTTGGCCTTTCTTTATTCATAGTAACTTTGATTTCTACTGGATCTCCCTTGGTCTCCTCCTCACTGATTACTTATGCTTTCTACCATCAAAACTTTCACCTTGTAAATTTTACATACAATTTCTTTCTTCTCCGACTCTCCAGTTGTCATTAAGTGCTTTGCATGGTCCTCCGTTGACTTTAAGTAACACAATTATAACTCATCCAGATACTCCTTAAAGATTCTGTCCATTGAGTTCAAATATTACTGGTATATTGGTTAATCTAAATGACACTACGAGAACGGTACTTAGTTCTGAAAATTATCTTTGATATGTCCATAGGTTTAATCTTCAATTGGTGAAATACCAAGTCTTAAATCAATCTTGTAAAAGTACTTTGCCTATTTCATTTGATCAAATAAATCATTGGTTCGAGGTAACAGATACTTGCTCTTGATAGTAAACTTGTTGATCTTTCACTAATCGACACATAATCTCATACTTCCATCTTTCTTATTAACAATTAATATCCGTGCACCTCATGGGATACACTGGGTCTAATCGCTTCTTCTTCTAGCATCCCTTGCCTCTGCTTTGCTAATTTTCTCATTTTAACTAGTGCCATTTTGTGTAAGGCCTTGGTCACTGGCTTCGTCTCAAGTGTTAAATCAATCGCGAGCTTCATTTCTCTATCTGGAGGAAATATTGATAACTCATCTGGAAACATATCTTGAAACTCCTTAATTGCTATAAAATCCTCAAGTTCTGTGTGCTCCTGACTTTAATTTATAATCGCCATAGCGCTTACATCTTGGTCACTATAACCTTTTAATCTTAAATCATTGTTAACAAGTTCTTTACCTTCCTTCGTCCTTTAAACCTCATCACATTCTCATTTGGCGTCTTCAAACTATTTTCTATCACGATGGTCTATCTGGGCATTACGCTTGAATAGTTAATCCATTTCTTAGAATAATGTCCAATCCTCTTATCTCAAATGATATCAATTCTTCACAACTTATTTCCAGAAATCTCAATTCCACCATTGGTACTCACTTATTTAACAATTACACGTTCTTGACTTGCTAGTCCTTCAATCACAATCTTATCAATTCAACAGGGTAATTCATCTTATCAACAAAACCTTGGGAGCTAAACAATCAAGCTGCTCCCACATCTTCTAATACTTTAACGCATAAGGTATCCACGATAATCATTCATATCACCACATCCGTATTCTGAATAACATATTTCACAGGAAAATCATAATTTCTCGTTCTCGGAGACGTATTCCTCATTAGAGTAGATTCCCTTGACTCTTAGTGCATCCCTGATTGGGCTAGTGATTTGCAATCCTCGCCATATACCCTTGTTTCCTTTCCATGTATGAGAGGTAGATGGAACTTCGTCCGCTTGGTTCATAATACGTTGATTTGTGTGAAAAACTTTTGCAAAGAACGACGGTATAAGGAAATAACTAGAAGGATTCATAATTTAATAAACTTGAAGTTGAAAAGAAGGAAGAAATAATGATTTGGATATGAATGAGACAACCACATTGGTACTTAAGATGGCCAGTCTTTCGTACCATATGGCATACAGCACATGATTAGGTGGCGTCCCACCCGACTCTTCGTCATTCTGACAAAGTGTCTTACCATAACACTGTGTGTCCCAATCAGAAAGCAAAACTTGAGGGAAATAATTAAATTTGAAAGGAATGCAATATCCTTCTTTTTGATATCATCATAAGGAGTGTATTAAGAAAAGAAATTCATATATTTTTAGAAATTAAAGAGGAATATATGCTGTAACATTTAAAGACAAGAACGACATCATTGGTCACCATCCATATTTCACTTGTATTCATCTTCCGAGCTTGTTCGATCATACTCTCATTGTTCCATATAACAATTTTAGAAAATACGTTGAAATGCCTTCGCAAATTAAACATTCTGGTAGATTCTTACTTGTTAAGTCTTGCGTCTTTATCATCGCACCTACACGTATAATATTTAAACAATTCGATCATAATGGCGTTCTTATTAGATAACTTCGGGCTTCCTCTTTTTAATTTAGAATAACCACAAACCATTCAACATAACGATCCTGTTGTCAATAATGTTCTTCTTTTAGAGAGGTCTGGAAATCTTCCCAATCTTCTTCGATCACGCCCTGGCTCCTTTTACATCAATGAATCTTTAAACTTTAATGGTCTCTGCCACTGGATGAATAATCACTCTGTACGCGAATTCTGTTATTAACCTTGTCAAACCGTTAGGAATAATCAACTTCTTCATAATCGCGGGTTACTTTGTTCTCTGAATTAACAATACTAAGTCTGAAACAAACATCCTTCCAGGTAATCCGGGTCTTTTAACAAACAAGAAACTCAAGTAGTAACTTGACAACCAAGGTTTAAAACTTATTTTATTAAAACAGCCTTTGAAAATTTGTTAAAAAAATCTCTTTCGAGAGTTTGTTTAAGAAAATTTTGAAAATCGCACATTTGGTTGTCCTTACTATATGAGTTAGTTGTTGTCCTTCTTACCTATAACAAGGTACCAAATTAAAGAAATAATCACATAAAAGTCCGTTCACTTCAATCTACCTTTTCTCCTTTGTCGTGTCCATATGCCTTCATTAATCAACGAAAACTTCAATTGTCATTGCATGTTATCTTATTCGTAGCTTCACATCAAAGCTTCCATACTGGTAATACTCCCGACATTATCATTGCAGTAGTTAAGTAGAACAGGCTATCCAATAGTCAACAAATCGGCTGATGTCACATCACCTTGTTACTATAAATATATCACATTGTCGTAACACCATTAATTATCTTCAAGAAAGCTCCAGAACCATAATCTCCTCTAACTCTCTTTTCAATACTTATCTAATTCATTCAACAAACTAGTCATGGGTGGCCTAATCTCTAATGGCTTCTTTTAATCTGGTAACAACTATCCTTCAGAACACCTGAATCTTCTTTCTAGACTTCTTCTCACCTTTATTTATATCTCAAGTACTCACCATTCACTGTAACTTCCGAATTCATCCTCGTAGGTACTGTTGCTTTATAGGACAAGTTTTAAACCGAGGGTATAGAACAGGATGTAGGGTAAACTAAAGAGATACACTCACAGCCGAATGTCCAGTAAAACAAAATTAAACAGATGGAGGTTCTTGAATAGGTAGTCTAGTATCAAAAGGTAGTAGAATAGCATAGTATAGCTTGAAGAGGTGAAACTGTCATAACAGAAGGTAGTACCATTAATACTGATGGAAGAACAAGGTGCAAATCAAATCTGATAGAAGATGACGATCCTCAAATGGAAAACTCCAAACGATCCGATGATACAGGGAAATCAGAATCTGCCATTGCCGTTGTCTGGAGATCACGTCGCAAGTTAAGAATCCTGAATCGCAACACGAACCGCATCGGAGACCTACTATACAATCGCACTCAACCTCACAACGTCTTATCTTTCTATTTCCTATTCCTAATCCTAACCCTCTACCCAATCCCGACAATCTAGGCTTGTTCCAGTGACTTATAACCTGTAGCTCTGATACCAACCTGTGGCACCCTCCAAACCCGGGTCAGAAGTTTGGGGTCCACACCACATACACAATATATAAACCTGTATAAGAAATATTATTTACAATGACCCTACTTTACATAACCACGGATCGCAATAGGTTAAAGTATGAAAATAAGCCACAACCTTAATTTATTATAACGTACCAAATCCCAACTGATTTAACTTACAACTGATAACGAAAATTTTCTTATAATCATACTATCTCTCTACCGCATGAAGCTCCTGCTAGCTCGATCCAACTCAAACTGGAACCTTAGCCCGCACTTTGGACTAAGGAACTTCACTATCATCCATATTATTTTTAACTGTAAAATATATAAAAAGATTCGCAAGAGTGAGCTAACTAGCTCAGCAAGTCACAATGACGATAACTGAGGTTAACAATGATCAAATGAGATGATTCAGAGGAATCAAGTTTCTTTTTAACTAATCATTAGAATTGGATATTCATTTTAAGTTTTAAAAACCAAGGTTAGGCTGCTGATCAGTCACGCACTAACCTCGAGCAAAGCACACAGATCTGCTCTACGAACTGGATCCAAGGCACACATTGGCCTAATTCGACCACGAATCTGGTCTGACCACGAATCTGGTTCACATAAAAAAACTATGTAATTATAAAACAATTCAGTGTAATAAACCATGTAATTCAATAAGCAAGATTATAATCAACAGCGGTAAAGCATTGGTATAAAAGCGTAATGCGATTCATGAGTATCACAAGGGTATATCAGGGTATGTATAAGAAACAGTTTTCAGTTTGTAAAAGGATCAGGTATTAGACCAATAATGATTTTTTTTCAAGGTATAGTTCTTTGATGTTATAAAGAATAGTTGGGGTATAAAAGTTTCTGTGTTTTCAAACAATTCTCTTCCAGTGTTTGGTGTTTGGTAGTTATACATTTGGGGAGTAGTATCATATTTGGGAGGTTTGGTATCTGAAAATCAACAAAGAATGGTTTACAAAAAATAAGGCTTATGGCTCAAGATCAAGAAAAATCAGGGTTCAAGGTTAAATAGTTTAAATCACTTGCAATATTAAAACACGAGTTATTTTGAATAATAACGACATGTTATGAAACAGTTCGAAAATATTTATAATATATCTTGAAGAAAAGTTCAGAAGTACTTGCCTTACAGGGCTTTACAACTATTACTGATCGACTCTGAGCCGTCTCTGCCGCTCAGGCTTTAACGTCCAACCACTAGTCCACATTAGATTCGACCTCGACACTCAGGTTTTTCTGTTGAAACTCTACTGAGCTCGTCGACCGACTACTAGGTCATCTTTAGTCCAGGGTCCACTTTCGGTTTCCCGACTAGAACCTACAGGGTCAAAATACCCTATGTTAGACGTCCAGGTATGCTTGACATATCCTTGATACCCATTCTACCCAATGATATTCAAACCGACTCGTAATTATGTATATTATAATAACACACGCAACAAGTAGGGTTCACAATCTCGAAAATCGATTTGGTGTTCGTTTTCGGAAAATACATATACTCTTTATTTTATGAAATTAGGGTTATCGATTTGGCAAAACATTTCATCACATCGTACAATCAAATTTCATATAAAATGCACACATATATATAGTCACTCAACGTCCCGATAATTATCGGATACGTTCTCGTATTTACGTAGTTCAGTTCCCGGAAATCGGGTAGGGTTTCCATCATTTATCGGACTACCCGTCTAAGCAATTCGACGTCAAATCAACAACAATCAAACTTACAACAACCACAATCTAACAATCCAGGTATAATTCCCAACCTCCAATTCAATCCAATCATAACACTTAAAATTCCACACATTTCCAAGTTTCAACTTAATTACAATTATTAGTTATTATTCGCATTTTACATTTATTTATTTTATAAAAATTAAGACTCAGAATAACTTCATCACCGTCCACCGTCGGCTCGCCGAGGCTCATCGCCGACGGCGGTAAAATTCGTGGGTGCCCGTTTATTTCAGGTTTCCAACACGAATCCTACCGATAAAGTTTCGAATAATTATAAATTAATAATTCGAGTCATCAACATAATTTTGTCCGAGTATTTCAGAAATTAACTCGAATATATCGAGTTATTCAAGCAACACAACCACGGCAGTAACAGGAGAGTAGGACAGCCACGCAGGTACACACGCAACATCACCGCCGTCTCGCCGGAAATGGTGAGAGGCGGCAAACAGCGAAATAGACGCATCAACAGAAGAAATACAGGCAACACGGCAACACCACAATCCAGGCATCACACGCATATATATATTCGACATATACATACATATGAAATCCATCAAAACCTAATTGAGACCGTAACTGGGAACAGGGGTAAGGCCGGAAAATAGTGGTCGAGACTCACATGCACAGAGAGGAACGGGATGAAGGAGAGGAAACAGAGAGAGAGGGAAGAATCCGAGAGATTAAGAGTGAAAGAAACAGTGAGATTGAGAGAATATATAGAAAAATTGGAGAGAGAGGAACACAGATAAGGGACTAAGAGGGATTAATCTTTTCACAATTGCTGGCTGCTTAATTTCAATCCACGTGTCCGAATAAAAAGGACATGTGTCCCTTTTCTGACCGCACGCCTCAAATTCGACTCGAATTCACGTTTTAGAGATACATTTTATGAGTAGAAACGAGTCTAAAAATTTACTAAATTAATATTAAAATACCCAGAAACTAATAAAATAAGATTTTCATAATTTTTAAATCATTCTTGAATCATGCTAACATGCCCGCGATTCATAATTAACGAGCCGAGTTGCGCTCAACAAAATTTCAGAAAATCACGAAAATAATCTTACAATGTTAGAAATATCCCGAAGTTTATAAAAACATAAGTTTCGAAATTTTAAAACAATTTTTGAAATACAGTTTATACCCGCTTTTTAACAATTAAACGAAACAACGCGCGGGTGGAATTAATCCCGAAAATTTCCAAAATAATTTTAAAATTCTCAGAATATTATAAACTTGGTAAAATATAAATTTTGTGATTTTTGAAGAATTCTGGAATTAAATATGGATTTTACAAATAAACACAATCAGAAAATCATTTAAAGATAAATAATTAATAAAATGTTGATTTCTCAATTTTATAAAATCCTAAAAATAATTATTATAATTATAAAACCATAAAAACAATTTTAGAGACATTCAAAATATTTATGCAAAAAAATTTGCACTAAATCCACTTTTAAAAGTGAAAACAATTCAATATGACTCCATAATTAATTACGCGGACAACCCGGTACTTTATAAATCACACATCAATAATCAAACAACACATAGCAGTCAAAACCAATACACATATTTTATTCATTTAATAATTTCCATAATCATATTTTTAAATAATTCAAAAGTACACGAGTCGTTATATAATAAATGGTTGATCTTAATTTAGAAATTGAACTCTTAGTGATTTCAAGATCACTAATTAACATAAAGCTTAAATTGACATCTTCATGATCAGGACTGAAAGATAACTGAGGATTGTTGAGAAAAACTTTCAGAACCGCAGCTCCCTTTTCCATCTTCATTTCTTGACCAGTGTAAGTTCTGTACAAAGGAACATACTCACCATTGTATTTGTCTTCTTTGCTAATGACACTTCTTTTAATACTCTCAAGTATCATAGAAGACCAGTTTCTGGTGACTTTGTCCTCAACTCTGAGAAGATAGTGAATATATTTCAACTCTGTTACAAACTTCAATAAAAGTTGCTGCAATGTAAAGCTTTTCACCTTACCATCTCTCAAGAAGTACAGAATCTCTTCTCTAACATCATTATCATTTATCTTTCTATATACAATCTTCACAGCTTCAACTTTCTCAAGATGTGAATGAGTAATTCTCTCTCCAAGACTGTCAGTTAGAGTATCTGTGTCAAGCAAGTTAGATCTCAGAGTCTCCATTTCATAAAGACCAATACCTCCTCTAGTATGAGTTTTAATAAGTTTTAGCTTTTCATTATGTTCCACCCAAGAAGGTTTCTTGATGGACTTATCAATATCCTCATGTTCTGAAATAGAATCCCTAAGTTTTGCTGACACAAATTCAATGTTCTTGAATCCTCTAGGATAACTGAATGAATAGATATCTTTCCATCTTTTATCCTTCTTGCTGAGAGGAGCATTCCCCGTAGATAAATCATGAATCTTCCCTTTTGATTTCTGCCATAGCTCTCTCCTTGAATTCAGAATTCTTTGCACATAGATATTACATGCTTGATCAGCTCTCCTTCTGTCAGTTAGCCTCTGAATCATGAGAAACAATTGTTATATTAAGAACTGATTCATCCAATACATTGATCACCTTCTCATCAGTATCAAAGTCAGCTTTCAGATTCATAACATCAGGATCTGCCTTTTTCTCAGGATTTGTGCCTGCTTCAAGATACATATTTGCATTAGTTACATCAACTTGAGCAAAATCAGCGGTTGACTTCTTCTTTCTGGGGATAATCAATTCTTCAGTATCTTCAGCTTCTTCTTTTACATCATTTCCTTGTACAGGAACAAAACCTTCTCTAAATAGAACACTCAGAAATGCAGAATCAATTGCAGAACCTCGACTTGAATTAGAGATTTTTCCTCTTCCTCTTCTTCCTCTGGCTCTTGTAGTTCTTCCACCTCTTTTTCCTCTTCCTTTAGAGGTGTTTGCTTCAGCTTCAATTTGAGCCAATAACTCCATCTGTTGCATAACTGCTTCTTCAGTTGTTAAATCAGGAAATTCTTCAGTTATCAACCCAAGAGCACTTCTGACATTCTTTTGCTCAAACCTCTTATCCTTGTAATACATAACAATCTCTTCACTTTTTCCTTGTGTCTGTAAGGAAAGAACAATCCTTTAGCATCTGCTAAGTTAGAGATTGTAACATCACCAGTTTCAGGAGCATCAGCATTAGTCTTGTGCTTAACTCCATGAGCACCAGCACACTTTTCTTGTCCAGAACCAGATCTTCTAGAATGTTGATGTTGTTGAGCAGCTGGAGCAATTTGAACATTAGCAATTGGATTCTTATCACCATCATCATCAGTATTTTTATCTTTTAACTGAATAGAGTTAGGTGTACATTTTGTGACAGCTATCTTCTCCCCCTTTTTGGCATCAGGATTTGAAAGATGAGAAAACATAGTATCCAGTTTATCATCCATTGAAGACACTTTATCTTCCAAGGAAGAAAATCGAGTATCCATGCTTTGTTGAGATTAAACCAAAGCTCTAACAGCTTTTTTCACACTTATGAGTTCAGCTGAAGTAAGTGGATTAATCATAAAAGCATCAATTTTATTCTGTAAAGTAGTATGAGATGTCTCATAGTAGCAAGTTCAGAGAGAATTCCTTTCACAAAGATGGTAGAAGCCTTGAGATGCAATTTGAGGTTAGGGTTTTGAAGTCCATCATACGCCCTGTGAACATGTTGCATACCAACAGCTGAGGAGATAGAAGTATGTGCATCTCTCCATACAAAATCCCATTCAGCCTTTCGAAAATGCTCAACATCATCATTGTAATAAGAGGGATCAGTATTGAAATGTGAAGAAGAACCAATATTGGACTTCTTAGATGCATCAATAGCAGTCTTCAGCTGAGTTATGTCAGGATCATCAGAATCACTGTCTTTATCAGAATCAGAGCAAGACAGACCCCCAGAAGAATTTGCAGAGCTTGGTAGAGATGCTTTGCCTTTAAGAGAATCCTTAGCAATAATTATTTGTTTCTGATGAGATCCTGAAATAGAAAACAATATAACACCTAAATCTCTCTTTTCTTTTCAAGTGATCTCATCACTTCTCACACAATATATTACTTTGAATAGTAATATGTTTCTCACATAAGAAAGTTTATAAGCAAAGAAAAACTTATAAAATTCTTTTCTCAAGACTACCTCTCCTTTTGCTAGTACAGGAGACTGCCACTCAGAATTTTGATTTTCTCATATAGTATTTTCACACAGTCTCACAGAAAGGCACAATCACACATTTTGCTAAGAGAGGGCTGAGAGGAGTAGTATGCTTGTCATATAAATAGAGGTAACCTCAAATAAGAGACTATTTATAATCATACAAACATTGAGAACAACAGAGGAAAATAAGCAGTACCTGAAGGTGAGTCCTCAAGTGGCAGTGATGACAGTGGAGGAACAAACAATGCATCAGGATGCTTTGACAGACTAGATAGCAGCAATGAATCATCAGTAGGAGCTGTTTGAATTGAAAGTTGGTCAGCATTAGGATTTGTTGTAGGATCAGGATTTGATTTGTCAGGAGATTGCACCAGACCTGCATCAGTACTTTGAACTGATGGTTCTTGTGGGGCCGGAGGAATTTGAGTTGCTTCAGCAATCATTGGTGAAGGTTCTTGTGTACTCTCCTCAAATATAAGATCATTAATAACTGCATCCACCTTTGACAATACATCCTGATGAGCCTTCTTTTCTTGCAACAGTTGTTTAGAATCAGCAAGAAGATCACCTTGAGAAAAATCAACAATTATTTGTGCAACCTCTTTGTCTTCATCTTCCCTTTGAGAAGATGGTTCTTATGGGACTGGATGTTCCTCAGTTACTAAGTCCCTTTGAGACTTAGGTTCTTGTGGACTGACATCCACAGCAGAGTACTGAATCTTTTTCTTCTTTCTGATGTACCTAACCACATTTGCAGCTTTTCTTTTCTGCATACTCTTGATAGCGTGCTTGGGCTCAGTAGTTTCTTTGTTCACTGGAACCTTTTTTATCAGAGCACTAGCATCAGTAGTTGGCTCTTTAGTTCCAGTTGGGTCAACAGAGTCATCAGGAATTGCTACTGTTGATTTTTTTGTCTTCATTCTTGGCCCAATGGGCATCTGATCATCAGAGTTAGAATCATCTTGCATGATCAGCCTTCTTTTTCATACTGAAAAGCATTCTTCTTTCTTCTCACTTTCACTCAGTGAGGCCTGTTGAGCTCTCTGTTTAGATTGAACAGATTTTTTAACCAACATTTTCTTTAGTACAACTGATGTCCTTTGGGAGACATCAGAGGAGGCTAATTTAGGAACTGGAGTTAGTTCTGTGTGGTAGAAGGAATGCTTGGGGTTTGAAACAAGATGGGTAGTGTCTTATTCCACGGCATCAGGAATTGTAACAGAAGTGCCAGTATCAGGATTTGCAGGCACTTGTGAAAGAGTAGGTCTATTTCTCAATAGAAATTGCCTGACCTCCTGAGGCAGGAAGGGAAGTCCTGAAAACTTATTCTTTTCATCTCTTTTGATATGATCTGTAATAGCCTTCTCAGAAATTTGAAATACAGGAAGCAATTCATCATTATCAAATTCAACATTAGGGCATAGAAAATTAAATATCAGTTGAAGAAATCTAGTATACCCTATTACTCCTGATACATCTGTTCTCCTAGCAATTATGAATTGAAGAATTGTGTTACCATAGTCAAAATTACCATAATAGAGAAGAGAATACCCAATTTTCAGAGAAGTGGAAGGAAGAGCATCAAAGTTTGTTATCTTATTCAAGAAACATCTGCTAATACAATCATAGAAGAAATTCCATTATCGCTTTAACTTTGTTCTTGTCAATTTCCCAATTGTTGTGATGTCACCTTTGTAGTTCAAAGTTCTGAGCATATCAAACAGCTACTCAGTTGTATAATTGTCAGGAGCACCATCACAAGCAGGCAATCTTAGTGCTTGAACAAGAACATCAGCATCCACCTTATACCTGTGTCCCTTAAATTTAAAAGAGAAACCAGTATTTATTGCATTAACTAGAGCTGTATCATATACCTGCATTATAGCCTTGTATGATACCTTAGTAGGATTTGTGAGAGCATATCCAATTGGACATTGGAGTAAGAAATCCTGTATATCATGAAAAGATTGAGGAAATTACTGATGTACAAGTGGAGCCAAGTAGTTGTTGGTTCCAAAGGTGTTGCCATGAATAATGGTAGTTTACTGAAGAGGGGTGAAAGTTCAGAAGATGACATGATGTTTGTAGGTATTGAGGAAAGATGTTTGTTAGATGTGAATAGTGAGGTTATGTGTATGATAATATGTGTCACGGAGTTTGTGGTGGAAATATAAGTTTGCAAAGCTTAATTTGATGTAACACACTTGGAGAAGGAAGCTTGGTGAGTTAGACTTCTGATAGAATATAATTACTGAAAAATTGGAGTTGAAAGTGGAATTATGTGCGGAATTAGCAACAAAGAATGCACTGCTCTTGTAGTAAAATGTTGTGTGACTTTGTTCAACAGTTTATCCACTTTTAAACAGTAATTCAGAAGACAATCAGTTTTTCAGCATTAAACAATTCAGAAATCATTTGTCAATAATATTTTAAATTAAAATAAGCTGACCTGTCATCAGTATTTGGTACCTCTTATCTGGTAGGATTTGACATCGTTAGGATTTGACGATTCAAGTTCATCAATGTTTGTCAAAAACACGCAAGCTCATCAGAAGACCACAAATTTAATCTCAAGAATCATAAAGATATATGTTAATAGTGTGATGTTGAGATTAACATGGTACAAGTAACAACAAGAACATGCATACACAATTGAAGATTACAGATGAGGTCTTGTAAGTAAAATAAACAAAATTTCATTAATAATTCAAGAGAGTACATTTTATAAAATTTTTAATTACATGTAAAAGATGATTACAAGAAGTCCTAGTCTAAATCGAAGAACATCAACAGCCTTGCTCTAAGAAGCCTGAAAAAGCTGATGGTGAAGAGAAATAATCGAAGGATGTTCAGTGCTTCTTTCTGCTTTCAACAAAGAGAACAACAAGACGAATGACTCTCTCTTGCTGTCGAAGAGTGTAGAGGTGAAGATCTTTTTGGAATCCCAGAAGATCATTTTTGATGACTTCTGGAAGTTGAATCCAGATGTCATTTGAGATGGCATTGATGTAGTACGGAGTTTGCATTCCTTCATAAAAGATAGTCACAATATTAGTGTAATGGTTGTAGAACCAATTGAAATGCGCCAACGTTTGAGAAGAGAAAGATATGAGATATACAGGAGAGGAGAGTGTTTTGTGTATAGGAAGAGGTGATTTGACGGAATGAGAATGATGGTTTAAGTAACCGAGATAGAAAAAGGAATATCAAAGGACTAGGAGACTGATCAATTATTAAATGTAGAGTTAACTTAATGATTTAACTAAAAGATGTCTTGTTAAGGCGCGTCTCCCTAGACTGATTGCAATGATGACCAGGATATATATTCATACATGCACATTTAGAAAATAAATTCACTTAATTCATCATGCATATAATAAAATACATCAAATATTCCTAGCTTAATATCTTGAACAATATTTAGGACATATCAGGATTTGATCGATGTACATCAGGATTTGATCAAATATAAATTGAAAAGAATTTATTTGTCCCAACTAACCATACCAAGTTCATTGACAAGCTTTGTAAATATTGCTTCAGGTAATGGCTTCGTGAAGATATCAGCCAGCTGCTGCTCAGTGGGAACAAAATGAAGCTCAATTGTTCCTTCCATAACATGCTCTCTTATAAAATGATATCTGATGCTGATATGTTTAATAAGAGAGTGTTGCACTGGGTTTCCTGTCATAGCAATAGCACTTTGATTATCACAATAAATAGGAATGTTAGAAAATGATAATCCATAATCCATGAGCTGATTTCTCATCCATAATAACTGAGCACGGCAACTCCTAGCTGCAATATATTCAGCCTCAGCAGTTAAAGTATAAATAGATTTCTGCTTCTTACTGAACCATGAGACTAATCTACCTCCCAAAAACTGACAGCTCCCAAATGTACTCTTCATGTCTATTTTACAGCCAACAAAGTCAGCGTCTGAATAACCACATAATTCAAAATCAGCTTCCCTTGCATACCAGAGACCAAGTGATACAATACCCTTGAGGTATCTGAAAATTCTCTTTACTGCAATAAGATGTGGCTCCCTTGGATTTTCCTGAAATCTTGCACTCAGACAGGTGGCAAATATAATGTCTGGCCTACTAGCTGTTAGGTACAAAAGAGAACCAATCATACCTCTGTAATTTGAGACATCAACTGCTATACCTTCATGAGGATCAAGCTTTGTAGCAGTTGCCATTGGAGTAGTTGTTGTTGCACTATCTTGCATATTAAACCTTTTTAATAGATTCTTTGTGTACTTTAACTGATTAATGTAGATGCCATTATCAGTCTGTTTAATTTGCAATCCCAAGAAGTAACTCATCTCTCCCATCATGCTCATTTGATATCTTGATTGCATCAACTTTGAGAACTTATCACACAGTTTTTGATTAGTTGATCCAAAAATGATATCATCCACATAAATTTTAACTAAAAGCAGATCTTTAGCTTGATTCAGATAAAATAAAGTTTTATCTATTCTACCTCTTTTGAATCCACTTTCAAACAGAAACTGAGCAAGAGTCTCATACCATACCCTAGGTGCTTGATTTAGTCCATAGAGTGCTTTGTCAACTCTATAAACATAATCAAGATGTTTAGGATCCACAAAACCAGGTGGCTGTTCAACATAGACTTCCTCTTCAAGTTCTCCATTGAGAAATGCACTCTTGACATCCATCTGGAAGACTTTAAATTTCTTATGTGCAGCATATGCTAAGAAAATTCTAATAGCTTCCAGCCTAGCAACAGGAGCAAATGTTTTATCATAGTCAATACCTTCCTGTTGGGAATATCCTTTAGCCACCAATCTTGCCTTGTTTCTGATAATTGTTCCATCAGAATCAGTCTTATTTCTGAAGACCCACTTTGTGCCTATAATTGACCTGTTTTTAGGTCTAGGCACTAGCTTCTATACTTCATTTCTTTCGAACTCATTCAACTCTTCTTGCATAGCCAAAACCCAATCTGCATCCTTGAGTGCATCTTCTACTTTCTTTGGCTCTTTTTTTAAAAGTAGATTGTGATATAGACATTCACTTTGAGTTGCACTCCTTGTCTTTACACCTTCATCAGGATTTCCAATGATCAGATCAGGAGTATGATCTTTAGTCCATTTTTTGGCACTAGGAGGTGTCCTTTTGGAGCTAGATGTTCCTCCTGAATTGTATGCCTCATTAAATGCATTTGAGGCTCCCCCTGAATCTGTGTTGTTATCTCCTGATGAAGTTTTGGGTCTTGAATCATGTCCATCTGATATTGAATCAATATTGGATTCTAAATGACCAGATTGAGAAGAACCTTGAGTTGATTCTTCAGTGTTAGTACCATCAGCTGACCCTTGCTGTTGCTCCCCCTCAACATGTGTAGGTTCATAAGTGCAATGATTATCTTCAGAATCTGAAGGAGTATCAGGATTTGGATCATCAGGATTTGACAGTGCATTAGAGTTTGATCCATATTCTAACAATGCATTTTCATTTGCAAAGATTAGACTTTCATGAGTGTCTTCCTCAAAACCAGGAATCTTCTTATCATCAAAAGATACATTTATCGAGATAACTACAGTATTTGTTCTCAGATTGAAAACTCTGTATGCTCTTGATGGTGAGTATCCAACAAAAATTCCTTCATCAGCTTTTGATTCAAACTTTCCTAGCTGATCAGTATGAGTTCTCAAAACAAAGCACTTGTATCCAAATACATGAAGATGTTTGAGACTGGGCTTCTTTTCTTTCAGCATCTGATAAAGAGTAACACCATGTCTGTTTATCAATATGATATTCTAAGTATAACATATTGTGTTTACTGCTTCAGCCCAGAAGTAATTGGGTAGTTTTGCTTCTTCCAGCAGAGTCCTGCCAACTTCAATCAAGGTTCTGTTCTTCCTCTCAACAACACCATTTTTTTGAGGTGTACCAGGAGCTGAGAATTGTTGTTGTATGTCTTTGTACTTGCAGACTTCCTCTATTTTTGAGTTCTTGAACTCAGTGCCATTATCACTTCTCAGAATTTTCACTTTATGGGTGGATCCATTTTCAATTTGCCTTATGTGATCCAGAAGAATTTCTGGAGTTTCATCCTTCCTGTGTAGAAAATAAACCCAAGTATATCTAGTGAAATCATCAACAATTACAAGTGTGTACCTTTTCTTGTTGATGGACATTATGTTCACTGGTCCAAAGAGATCCAAGTGTAACATGTGATATGGCTCAGAAATAGAGAATTATGTTTTGCTTTTGAAAGATACCCTTCTTTGTTTGGACTTTTGGCAAGCATCACAAAGACCATCAGATGAGTATAGCATATTTGGTAATCATCTTACTAGCTCCTTCTTGGCAAGTTCATTGATTGAATTGAAGTTGAGATGTGAGAGCTTCTTGTGTCAGTTCCAGCTCTCATCTACTGATGCCTTTGAGATAAGGCAAGTAGCTTCTCTTTCAAGGCTTTCATGCATCCTTGCTTCATATATGTTGCCATGTCTGTATCCTATCAAGACAATTTTTTTAACTTATCATGAACAACTTCACAGTGTGAGTCATAGAATACCACATGATAACCTCTGTCAGTGATTTGACTGATGCTGAGAAGATTGTGCTTCAGTCCTTCCACCAGAGCTACATTCTCTATTGCTACCTTTCCAATAATTAAGTTGCCATATCCCAGAGTGTGTCCTACATTTCCATCTCCATAAGATACATCTGGGCCAGCCTTCTTCTCAAATTCTAACATTAGGGATTTATTCCCAGTCATGTGTCCTGAACATCCACTATCCAAGACAAGAGTATTTTTCTTGTTACCCTGCAGTCAGAGGAATAATTAATTAGAAGGATTTTTAAGGACCCACACTTGTTGGGCCCTCTTTTCGGACAACTTAAGCCTTTGTGATTCAGGAATACTTCTGACAGTTTTCCCTTTGTCAGGATTTGTCTTGTCAGAAGTAGACTTAGTGGAACTGGAAGAATTGAGCACACAAGCAACTTTATTAAATTTAGGCAAAGGTTCATAATAGTTGTGATACAGCTTATGATAGGAACTATAAGTATAAATCGAATGCCAACTACTACCACAATGAAAACAAAGATTTTGTGGTTTATAAAATACTGATCTACCCCTAATATCAGACTCAGGAATAATAGTTTTCATTTTCTTACTCCTCCTGCAATCAATAGCAAGATGATTAGTATTACCACAGTTAAAACAAGTTTTTCTAGGAGCATTGGGAACAACCTTATAATTTGAATCCTTAGAAATACCTTGCTTACCATTCCTGTTTTTTTTAGGACTTTTTACTTGAGGTTTGTCAGTAACCTCAGATAATTTCTTTTTCAATTATCTTTTAGACAAAAATACTATGTTCTTTTCTTTCTTAACAGTCTTACTAGTTTCCTTGTTTTCCTTTCTTTGAGATTTATCACTTACTAATTTTTCTTGTGATGCTGATGTTGAACCCTTTTTATAGATGGATTTGGGTTCATCAACTTCTGAAGAGATAAACTTAACAGGAGTTTTAAGGGTAGTCTTATTCTTAGTGTTAACATCCTTAATTTTATCTACATAACCAAGACATTCTTTCCAGTTTTTCTTAGAGATCATCTTATAAACCTTTTTGCCTGAAACAGTCCAGGCATTAAGAGTTTTCCTCTCATTTTCTAATTCATTTTCTAACATACTGTACTTAGCTCCTAGTACCTTTACTGTATGTTTAGCTTTCTCACATTCTTTCTGAATTTTAATCTGATTTACTAAGTCAGACTCCAACTGATCATTCCTAGACTTTAACATTTCATTTTCAGTTAACAGTCTATTGTTCTCTAGAATCTTATTTTTAAAATTTCCATGAAGAGACTTAAGAATAGATTTTTAGTTCAGATATATCTTCAGTATCAAAAGAGAAGGAGGAGGTAGATACCTTAGAATCAGAGGAAGCATGATCATCAAAGCTAGCCATCAGTGCATAGCATGTATCTTCATTTTCAGAATCAGAGGAGTCCATCCAATTCTTGCTTGATGTAATCAGGGCTTTGTTCTTCCCTTTGTCATGCTTTGTCTTCTTGCACTCTATAGCAAAGTGACCAGGTTCATCACAGTTGTAGCACTTGATTTTCGACCTGTCTACTTTTCCAGCTTTAGAGTCATTTCCATCTCTTCTTCTAGTTGACTTCCTTTCCCCTCTAGTGAACTTCTTCCTGAAGCTTCTGTTCTTCTGGGACTTCCTGAATTGCATCCTCTTGAAGCCCTTAACCAGCAATGCAACCATTTGCATGACATCAGAATCTGTCACATTCTCATCAGTTTCAGAATCAGTATCATTATCAGGTTTTGATGATAAATCATCAGTATCTGATTCTGGTATATTTTTCTTTTTCCTTGCAACTTCAACAGACCTTTCTTTTGAAGCTTTAGTATTCACTTTCAAAGCAACTAATTTTCCTTTGTTGCTTTTCCTTTCCTTCCTCTGCTGGACTTCCAAGTCATGAGTTCTTAGCATGCCATAGATCTCATCCAGAGTGATTATTTCCAAATCATATTGATGTCGTGTGATTGAAGTCTGAGTCTCCCATTCTTCATTCAAGGCTCTCAAAAACTTAGTGTTTGAATCCTCTCGATCATACACCTTTCCCACCAAAGACAGATTGTTGAGCAGGGTGAGAAATCTGTCATAGATGTCGGTGAGACTTTCATCAGGCTTGGCCTCAAAGTGTTCATGTTCTTGAATCAGAACAACCCTTTTGTTCTTCTTGATGGCCATAGTTCCTTGACATTCAGTTTTAAGAGCATCCCAGATCTCCTTGGCAGTCTTGTAGGCTATAATCCTGTTTGACATCACAGAATCAACATTATTATGCAAAATGTTTCTTACCTTTGCATCTTTCAGCACAACTACTTTCTCTTTAGTTATCCACTCACTCTTCTCCTTCAACTGATAGTGTTCAGCAACAGTAGGAGTTGCAGGCATCAGTTTTGTTGGCATGTAGGTTCCATCATTAATTACGTCGAAATAGTCTGGATCTGTAGCCTCCAGGTGCATGAGCATCTTCACCTTCCATGTAGGATATTCAGTCTTATTCAGAATGAGGATTTTAATACTTTCATACTTGTTCAGAAACATGTTTAGATCGCTTCTCATTGTAATTTTATCAGTGAGCTCTGATACCAATTGTTACCCAGTAAAGATATAATTGTTTAAGGGGGGTTGGATACAGTTGTATAAACGTTTCGAACAAGTATAAAAATATAACAGTTCTTTATATTTCTGATAAAAATTGTTACAAACTCTCTCAAGAAATACTGATGTTCTTGAGAGATGCTAGGTCGTACAATGCTCGAGTTAATCACTATGTGATGATCTAAACTGTGTTTATATAATACACAGCTGCTACAAATCAGTCTAGAATATGCATTATCAAATACTAACAGAAAATGATACATATCTCTAACTAAATATACAAAGTCCTATCACTCAGAACGAACATATATTCATCCCTCAGAATAAGGAACATACCTAATCTTCACAACAGACTGTTCTTAAAATATTAATGCTTCTGCAGATACTGATGAGCATCAAATCCTGATGGCACATCAAATCCTGATGACATCCAGAACAATCAGATCCTGAGCTTCTCTAGATCATTGAGAATCAGCACGTAACATACAGGTTCAGCCTCCAATGGCCTTCTTTCATTTGATAGTCATAAGGTTAAAAACCTATAACTTCTATCCCAGACTATAAAGACAAACACAGAAATAGAACCAACCAACACTCTCTTGCCCCTAAAATGAAGTATGAATGAGCATGAGGGAGAAAGTGCCTTAGTGCACCACATAAGGATCGTTCTGAAGTCAACCCAGCAGCTCTGTCTCCTACAAAGTTGAATAGTATTAAAACTCAGGCAACTGCTAGCTCTCATACATCTTCTCAAAAAGATGTAATGGCTGAAAAGGCACAAAATAGTCACTAGATTCATTCTCTCAACAGGGTGCGTCTAATGAAAATCTTCTGTCGGCCAGGGTATCCAATGTAGTGTCACCACCTCAAACATAAAAAATTCTTGATGCACAAGGAAAGGTTACACACACAAAGGATGAGTTGACGGAAACAAGAGTTTCGACCATTTTACGGTCAAATTCGATTATTCAAGGTTCTTTAATGGACCAATTGCCTTTACAGGTGTTAGGAGAGGATACTGATCTAATAGCCATATGTCAGTGGTCAGTGTCTACCTCCCCAGGACTAATAAACCTGGATGCATCTACGGATAGTGGATCTGACATAGGTGCAGATCGGAAACTTGTTGACAATGATTCAGATATTACCTGATGAGTCACAAGGAAATGTCTTCACAGACATTAGAAGGAAACTTTGATCTTTATGCTAAATTCTTTGGATCATTGTTTACCTTCCCAGAGTTCAAATCTGGAACCCTAAAAGGGAAACTAGCAACTTGTAGATTATGACTCAGATTCATTTGACGAGTCTAACAAGGATGAGGATTTGCGAACTCCCATTGCACCACTTGTGACCTCCCAGAAATCATATTTAAAAAATAACAGATGGGCTGTAACGCATTACAGGAACGCGTTACAAGCCCTGTAACGCATTCCAGTAATGCGTTACAACCCTTTTAAGCCATTAAAAGGTGTAACGCATTCCGTGAATGCGCCACAGGGTGTAACGCATTCCGTGAATGCGCGACACCCTTTTCCGCGCATATCTGCGCCTGTCAGAACAGCCATCATACTTGTCTTGCACAGAAAACCGTGCCGCCCACCAACACATTAGTACTGTCAGCTTCTTTTCTTTATCCAGCAGCAAACAAATATATATATATACTATATATACATATATTTAATTACGAATTTTAATTAAAACAACTTCAAAAAATCATAATAATTAATCCACATATCAGAAAATTATGAAAAAAATACCCAGACGATCTACAACACTTGTAGAACCCGGATCTACAGTCAAAATAATTTTGAGAAATAATTTCTAATTAATCATAATTATTCCATGATATAACTTGCAAAAATCATAATAAATTCATACAAGATCATAAAATTCTGAAATTTTTATCACAGATCTATATGCATACAACCTATGCTCTAATACCATTGAAGGATTTTATACATCACGGAAGCATGGTAAAATAATTTTCTTGATATAAAATCCAAATAAAGACATACAAATCATGATTAAATCATAAGGGATCGTTTCTAACCTTTAAAATCGATCCAAGAATGACGAGCGGAGATTCCTAGCAGCTGCTCCTCAAGTGTGAAGCACTCCACCGATATCCACCAAGAGATCAATGTGATGGAGGAGGAAGGGGTGGGAGAATTAGGGTTTTCTTAATTTTTTTAGGTTGAGGCAAAATAAGGGTTTATAATAGTATATTTATAGGAAAAAATTTCAGCTGAAAATTTTCCCATAAAATATTATTATTATTAACCCTTTATTCTTATTAACCTATTAACTAATAATTAAAACACCTTTTAATTATTAATCCCTTTTCTAAACACTTTAGAAAAATAATTCTCTCACTTGATTTAATTTCCAAAAATTAAATTCTTAATTAATAATATTAAGAACTTTTTCTTAATTAATTTATAATCAATTAAATCTCATTTAATCAATTATTAAATTTGCCAATTAATTATTTATTACATAAATAAATAATTATCAACCATTATTAATTAATTCCTCCACCATTAAATCATTCTCTTTTATGGTGTGACCCTGTAGGTTCAATATTAAGCCGGTAGTAGAAATAAATAATAATAAAACTATTTTATCATTATTTATATAAATTCTCTAATTCATTAAATATGATTAATTAATTAATCATATTTATTCTACATCGTGAGGGATACTTCTTAGCATATCGCGACTATCCGGATAATACGAATTCACTGCTTAGAATACCAAGAACCCATTCAGTGAATAGTTACCGTACAATCAATTCCTTCTACCCTGCAATGTCACTGATTAAATACAAGGCATGGAACTTGTGTCAAGCCTATCTTATTTAATCATATGCTTTCCCATTCACTTTGCTTAGTTCTAATTAATGTAAATTAGAAACTCCTTTCTAATTCATTCACTCTGGCCAGAGATTCCTGAACTAGCATAAGTGGATCAGCATTGAACATTCTCTTCCTTCACTGGAAGGGGTAGATCCTTTATTGATCATACACTATCTTCGTGTACAAATTCCTATACCCAGTAGAGCCCTTATAATTATCCCTGGAGACTAAGAACTAAACCAAAGTATAGTTCAGTGTACACAAGATGACTATGATGACACGTGAGTGAACTCCATCAGTTGTTCAGCTGTGTGAGTCATGTTCAGTGAACTTATTCTATAATAAGCACCTACATACTAGCTATAGTGTCACCACACAAATGTCTATGAGAACAGACATCCTTCATAATGAAGCAAGCATAGTATGTACCGATCTTTGCAGATTACTAATTACCAGTTAGTAATCCTACGACCAGGAAATATTTAAGTTCAGAGTTATCATCTTTTAGGTCTCATTATTATGATCTCATCATAATCCATAAAAAGTTTTACTCTAAACTATGGTATATCTTATTTAAACACTTAAATAGATAAAGCCCGCAATAAAACCAAAACAAGTCTTTTATTAATATCAATGAAATCAAAACAGATTACATAAAAGTTATTCCTAAATCATCATACATGATTGGACTTAGGACACATCTCTTTCAATCTCCCACCTGTACTAAAGCCAATCACTCTGGTATCTAATACCCATCTTGTCTTTATGACGATCAAAGTGACTTTGAGAAAGTGGCTTTGTTAAAGGGTCTGTTATATTGTTATGTGTGTCAACTCTCTTAACGTTGACATCTCTTCTTTCAATAATCTCCCTAATCAGATGAAAGCGTCGCAAAACATTTCCTATAAGAAGTATGTCATCCACATACAATACAAGAAATGTTACCGCGCTCCCACTAACCTTCTTGTAGACACATGGTTCATCTATGTTTTTGATAAAACCAAATTCTTTGATTGTCTCATCAAAACGGATGTTCCATCTACGAGAAGCTTGCTTTAAACCATATATAGTTCGCAGCAGCTTACACATTAGGTGTTCATTTCCCTTGGAAAGAAAACCCTCTGGCTGTGTCATATACACTTCCTCTTCAAGTTCCCCATTGAGGAATGTCGTTTTCATGTCCATTTGCCAGATCTCATAGTCGTAGTAAGCAGCAATCGCAAGCAAAATCTGAATTGATTTTAACAGGGCTACAGGCGAAAAAGTTTCATCAAAGTCAATCCCTTGCCTTTGTTTAAATCCTTTTGTCACGAGCCTAGCCTTATAGGTCTCCACCTGGCCATCTGCTCCAATCTTTCTTTTGTATACTCACTTGCACCCAATAGGCTTAACACATTCAGGCGCCTCAACCAGAGTCCATACTTGGTTGGTATACATAGATTCCATTTCGGATTTCATGGCACTATGCCATTTCTCTGAGTCAACACTACTCATAGCCTTATTATAGGTCACGGGGTCGTCATTATCAATGATTGACAACTCATTGTCATTCTCAATGAAAAGGCCATAATACCTGTCAGTTGGCGAGACACTCTCCCTGACCCACAAATGGGTTGTTCCACAGAAGGTTGTTCAGTCTGAACAGGTGTTTCCACTTGATCCGTAGTAGTTTGTGCTTCTTGAACTTCATCAAGTTCAATTTTGATCCCACTATTTCCTTCAAGGATAAACTGCTTTTCCAATAAGGTAGCATGTCTGGAGACAAACACCCGATGATCGGTGTAAAAGTAATACCCTAAAGTCTCTTTAGGATATCCCACAAAATTACATTTTACGGATCGAGATTCCAACTTATCTGGGTCAACTTTCTTGACATAAGCTGGACATCCCCAAATCTTAAAATGTTTAAGACTCGGTTTCCTTTCTTTCCATGTCTCATATGGAGTTTGAGGAACAGATTTGGAAGGCACCTTATTCAGTAAATATGCTGAGGTTTCCAATGCATAACCCCATAGGAATATTGGAAGATTCGCATAGCTCATCATGGACTGAACCATGTCTAACAAAGTTTAATTTCTCCTTTCACATACCCCATTCAACTGTGGATTATATGGAGGAGTCCACTGGGAGACTATACCATTTTCTTTGAGATAATCTAGAAACTCTCCATTCAAGTATTCACCTCCTCGATCTGATCGAAGAGTTATAATACTATGTTTGGTTTATTTCTCCACTTCATGCTTATATTCTTTGAACTTTTCAAAGGCTTCAGACTTGTGTTTCATCAAATACACATATCCGAATCTAGATCGATCATCTATGAAAGTAATGAAGTATGAAAAATCCAGCCATGGCTTGCGTAGACATTGGTCCACATACATCTGTGTGTACCAATCCTAGCAAATCTGCAGCCCTCTCTCCATGTCCACTAAATGGAGATTTGGTCATTTTACCCAATAGACAAGACTCGCATGTAGGATATGATTCAAAATCAAAGGGGTCAAGTAACCCTTCCTTATGCAATGTTCGCAGTCTATTTTCACTAATATGACCAAGTCTGCAGTGCCACAAGAAAGTGAGATTTTCATCATCCCTTTTTCTTTTATTTTTTTGTTCAATCTGGAGCAAATTATGCTCTACGTCACATATATACAGACCATTATTTAAAGTACCACGTCCATAAAGAACATTATCTCTAAGAATAGAACATTCATTATTTTTAATAATAAATGAAAAACCATCCAAATCCAACATAGGAATAGAAACAATATTCCTCACAATAGAGGAAACGTAACAACAATTATTCAAAATAATAGTCTTTTCCGTAGGCAGATGTAAACTAAATGATCCTACAGATGTGGTGGCAACCTTTGCTCAATTGCCCATACGTAGAATCACCTCATCTTCTTCAAGAGTCCTACTTCCCTTTAGTCCCTGCAACGAATTGCAAATATGAGAATCACATGCGGTATCTAATACCCAAGTAGAAATTTGACTTAGTGACATATTAACTTCTATCATGAACATACCTGAATCAGAAGCGGTAGTCTCACTACCCTTCTTCTTCTTCAATTCTGCAAGGTAAACCTTGCAGTTCTTCTTCTAGTGCCCCACCTTTTTACAGTGAAAGCAAACAGCTTTGCTCTTGGGGTCTTCAGCTTTTGATGGAACCGGCTTTTTTTCACCTACTTTCTTCTTCTAAGAAGGGTTCTTCTTCCTTTTCTTAGGATTGGAACCTTCACCAATTAGAAGAACAGAACTCTTCTTAGGGGCAAAATTCGATTCCGCAGTCTTTAACATGTTGTGGAGTTCAGGCAGGCTGACATCCAGCTTATTCATGTGAAAGTTCACAACAAACTGCGAGAACGAACTCGGAAGTGATTGCAAGACCAAGTCTTGGCTCAGCTCCCCATCCATGGCAAAACCAAGTTATCCAAGACGTTCAATCAAATTGATCATCTTAGGTACATGGTCATTCACAGATGATCCCTCAGACGTCCTACAACCGAACAGCTCCTTCGATATCTCATATCGAGCTGTCCTCCCTGCCACATCATACAACTCTTGTAGATGCATAAGGATAATGTGAGCATCCATATGCTCATGTTGCTTCTGTAGCTCAGTGTTCATGGAAGCTAGCATGATGCATTGAGCAACATTTGTATTATCTATCCACTTACGATACACAACATATTCATCATTATGTGCATCACTAGCAGGTTCAGTAGGCTTAGGTGAGTCAAGCACATATTCCAGCTTCTCAAACCTGAGAACAATTCTCAAGTTTCGAAGCCAGTCGGCAAAATTAGGACCAATCAACTTGTGAGCATCTAGTATACTCTGGAGTGATAGTGCAGAAGACATAACATATATAGTAAATCTGTAAATGATGAACACATAACAACACTTAGCAAATATTCAATTTCATTTCAAAACACTATATGAATCGGGTCTTTATTCATAAGTGGCTCCCACTAGTTTATCTAAATTATATAACCCCTAAGTGAAAATTAAGCATTCATAATGCTAGTGGGAAAATGGATCCTACATTCCATCACACAACCTCGGCTGTAGCATGAAACGTCATGTGATGTTCAATAGGCAGAAAACTCTTGTCAATTACATCTTATGTTATTCCCTAATAAAACTTTAGCCTCTTGAATAATTGAGTCATGGCTGTAGCACGACAGACTCAATATTCTAAGTCAAGTCTAACCTAACATTTCGTACAATTGAATCAGTCTCCAACGGCCCACGGCTGCAGCACGTAACGACCTTTAGATTCTAATTCAATGCACACATCTCTATGTAATAGACAAGTATTTCTTATTTCGAAATCAAAGCCCTCGGCTGTAGCACGAAACGACAATGATTCAAAAATAAGAACTACTTTCTACCATGTTGGAAGGCTTTGACCGACACAAGCCCGTTGTGTCATTGGCCAATTACTACTTGATATTATTTAATTTTAGAGGGATTATATTATGTTACAATCATAGTCATATTATAAAGAGATTCTTCCTTTTAAATTAAATATTTCAAATCAATAATCGATAATCAGATGATTCCCAGATCGGGGGGAGCATTGTCAAGAGACGTCACTTAATACCCCTTTCTTACAGATAAAAATCTGCTTTTGACAAAATCATCCTTTCTCTCAATATTAAAAATTCATATTTAATTACGTGTTTCATAAACACAAGAATCTCATGATTGTATTCATAATATTATTGTTAAGACAAGAAATGATTCCTATTCTAGATTTTCTAGAGCACGCCTTATATTGATTTAAGTTCACCTAAATCTATCATCGCATGGTAAACATAGGCATATATCTCATATATAAAAATAAATAAACAAGTAAGCATGCAAGCAATTATCACGTCACACATTGATATAATGATGTATGAATTTATTGTAGCATTTAAAAGCAATTAAAACAATTAAAACATGCTTTAAAACACTTTCGGAAATATAAAAATTTCAAAACTTTTATATAAAAAATATTTGACCACTCCATTAGATCCGTCTCGGAAAAATGAATCCAACGATATATTGCACGCCCAAAACGAGGTTACGAAACTCCCAGAAATCATATTTAAAAAATAACAGATGGGCTGTAACGCATTACAGGAACGCGTTACAAGCCCTGTAACGCATTCCGGTAATGCGTTACAACCCTTTTAAGCCATTAAAAGGTGTAACGCATTCCGTGAATGCGCCACAGGGTGTAACGCATTCCTGGAATGCGCGACACCCTTTTCCGCGCGTTTCTGCGCCTGTCAGAACAGCCGCCGTACTTGTCTTACACAGAAAACCGTGCCGCCCACCATCACATCAGTACTATCAGCTTCTTTTCTTTATCCAGAAGCAAACAAATATATATATATACTATATATACATATATTTAATTATGAATTTTAATTAAAACAACTTCAAAAAATCATAATAATTAATCCACACATCAGAAAATTATGAAAAAAAATACCCAGACGATCTACAACACTTGTAGAACCCAGATCTACAGTCAAAATAATTTTGAGTAACAATTTCTAATCAATCATAATTATTCCATGATATAACTTGCAAAAATCATAATAAATTCATACAAGATCATAAAATTCTGAAATTTTTATCACAGATCTATATTCATACAACCTATGCTCTGATACCATTAAAGGATTTTATACATCACGGAAGCATGGTAAAATAATTTTCTTGATATAAAATCCAAATAAAGGCATACAAATCGTGATTAAATCATAAGGGATCGTTTCTAACCTTTAAAAGCGATCAAAGAACGACGAGCGGAGATCCCTAACAGCTGCTCCTCAAGTATGAAGCATTTCACTGGTATCCACCAAGAGATCAATGTGATGGAGGAGGAAGGGGTGGGAGAATTAGGGTTTTCTTAATTTTTTTAGGTTGAGGCAAAATAAGGGTTTATAATAGTATATTTATAGGCAAAATTTTCAGCTGAAAATTTTCCCATAAAATATTATTATTATTAACCCTTTATTCTTATTAACCTATTAACTAATATTTAAAACACCTTTTAATTATTAATCCCTTTTCTAAACACTTTAGAAAAATAATTCTCTCATTTGATTTAATTTCCAAAAATTAAATTCTTAATTAATAATGTTAAGAACTTTTTCTTAATTAATTTATAATCAATTAAATCTCATTTAATCAATTATTAAATTTGCCAATTAATTATTTATTACATAAATAAATAATTATCAACCATTATTAATTAATTCCTCCACCATTAAATCATTCTCTTTTATGGTGTGGCCCTGTATGTTCAATATTAAGTCGGTAGTAGAAATAAATAATAATAAAACTATTTTATCATTATTTATATAAATTCTCTAATTCATTAAATATGATTAATTAATTAATCATAATTATTATACATCGTGATGGATACTTCTCAGCATATCGCGACTATCCGAATAATACGAATTCACTGCTTAGAATACCAAGAACCCATTCAGTGAATAGTTACCGTACAATCAATTCCTTCTACCCTGCAATGTCACGATTAAATACAAGGCATGGAACTTGTGTCAAGCCTATCTTATTTAATCATATGCTTTCTCATTCACTATGCTTAGTTCTAATTAATGTAAATTAGAAACTCCTTTCTAATTTCATTCACTCTGGCCAGAGATTCCTGAACTAGCATAAGTGGATCAGCATTGAACATTCTCTTCCTTCACTGGAAGGGGTAGATCCTTTATTGATCATACACTATCTTCGTGTACAAATTCCTATACCCAGTAGAGCCCTTATAATTGTCCCTGGAGACTAAGAACTAAACCAAAGTATAGTTCAGTGTGCACAAGATGACTATGATGACCTCAAGTCTAAGGATACTTGTACAACTATCACTATGTGAACATCTGCTGACACGTGAGTGAACTTCATCAGTTGTTCAGCTGTGTGAGTCATGTTCAGTGAACTTATTCTATAATAAGCACCTACATACTAGCTATAGTGTCACCACACAAATTTCTATGAGAATAGACATCCTTCATAATGAAGCAAGCATAGTATGTACCGATCTTTGTGGATTACTAATTACCAGTTAGTAATCCTACGACCAGGAAATATTTAAGTTCAGAGTTATCATCTTTTAGGTCTCATTATTATGATCTCATCATAATTCATAAAAATCTTTACTCTAAACTATGGTATATCTTATTTAAACACTTAAATAGATAAAGCCCGCAATAAAACTAAAACAAGTTTTTTATTAATATCAGTGAAATCAAAACAGATTACATAAAAGTTATTCCTAAATCATCATACATGATTGGACTTAGGAACATCTCTTTCAATACATTCCTTCTCATAGGGGGAGATAAAAGCTTAAGTAATAGTTTGGAGGATTCCTCAACTAAGGGGTAGAAATAGAAGGGAGAAGGAAAAAGGTAAAACACATGTACACTACGCCATCCCATTGTTGTTTGTAACTACGGATCCTTTTGTACGGGAGAGGTGGTAAACACAAAATGATTTCCTAGTGATCAGAAAAAGTGGTTTGGTTCATCACAATTCCCATTGTTGTTTGTAACTACGGATCCTATTATACGGGAGAGGTGGTAAACACAAGGTGATTTCCTAGTGATCAGAAGAAGTGGTTTGGTTCATCACTATTCTTCATAAGGGGAGAAGCTATTTTCCAAAAGGGGAGTACCATTGGTTTTTATATGCGGATCCTATTGTACGGGAGAGGTGGTAAACGAAGGTGATCTCCTTTAAGCAGTCGACTCTCACAAGGGGAGAAGCAAGAGAGATATGTGTTTTTCAACAAGAAATATGGTTGTACAAAAAATTTTGCTGATGATTACTTCAAGACTGAGAAGTATTATCTGGCAGAGATTTGAAGAACCAAGGAAATGAAGATGAAACTACTTGAAGATCAGTTCAGTGCTAGAGGAACACGCATCTTTCATTTCAGTTACTCAATAAATCTGGAAATGCAGTATTTGATCCAGAAAACCAGTAGCATTATTTACAAGTCCTGGTACATACGATAACAACACTAGAACAGGACAGGTTAATAATACTACGTCTACACAAGAAATCAAGAAGAATGAAGACAGGGCAAATATAAAGAATCAAAAGATTAGAAGAAGGTCTGAAGTCTGTCTACAGGTCACTGAAAGAAGTTCATTAATATGATCATGTCTCCGTGAAGAACAAACGTTAAAGACTTTCAGGGTTTCAGAAATATTGAAGATTCAGTATACAAGTGCTACCGGAAGATTTCAGTGTATTGGCATTGATTGAAGATAGACAGTGTTCGAAGCATAGGAATCTGAAGAATTGAAGACAAGGTACAGACAGAGGTTAATGAAGACGTTGTCTAAAGTACCATAAAGGATTCCAGTGAAAGTACAATTGTTTATTGAGAGTCCGTGTCTGAAGCGATAAAGTTGTTGCAAGCTTAACAATTTAATCAAGGCCATAATACGAAGACCTGAATTGGGATATTATTTTTAGAAGAATTGTTAAGTTGAGGAACGTACTTGGATTGAACGTTTATCTGTTAAAGTACGAGAAGAGGTGCGCGGGGTATACAGCTAAACAGCTCAGGGGACTGGCGAAGCTCAAAGTTTAATTGTTAAATTAAATAAATTTATTTAATGGACTTTGATATAATTTATTTAATAAACTTAAAATGATTTATTTTATAAACTTTAAATAAGTTTATTTTATAAATCTAAATTAGTTTATTTATATAAGTTATATTTAAGTTTATTTTATAAATTAATCTAGTTACAATTTAATCTTAAAAAAAAGAGAGGAAAAAGAAAAACAAAAAGAAAATACAAAAAGAAAAAAAAACGAAATAGAAAAAGAAAAAAAGAAAAAGAAAAAGAAAAAGGAAAAGGAAAAAGGAAAAAGAAAACAAAAAGAAAAAGGGAACAAAAAAAAAGAAAATGAAAAAAACAAAAGGAACAAACAAACGAACATGTACTTGTTTGTTTTGTTTTGTTCAAGTACAATTCTAGTACTTGTACCAGTGATAACAACAGAGCCTATAGCATATCCAGGTCGCCACGGAGAATGCACTGTGAGCAGTGGTCGCCATAGGATTGGTGATTAAATAAACTAAGGCAAATGAATTACCTTGGTCGCCATAGAGAAGCTAAAGATGGTCGCCATAGAGCACTCCTCAATCCTCAACCACAATTTATTGTACAGTCAATTATTTCTGTGGTTCATTTTTAGCCACACATTTAAATAATATATAAGTCTACACAGCAGCAGAAGCATTCATGAACTCTGGATTGGATTTTTCTGTTCATCTTTTCTCCCAAAAGAGAGGTGAAAAATAACAGCAAAGATTTTCAGAGAAGCTAAAACTTTTTGTATATCCGTTTAACTTCTCACCGGAATAACGTTATAATACCCGATTTAATTCTTGTATATTCATAGGGGCATTATAATCATTATCCGGTAATTAAATCCTTAGACAAACAAAATCTAGATCATTGTATAGGATTTGATTTGTAAATCTTTGTAGAAGCAAGAACATTGTTGTTCTTAAATTGTAGTCGGTTAATTTATTTACCGGAGTGTAGCAACACCCCTCGAGGATTTATATATGAATATATACTTCCCCGAATATCTTGTGTTCCTCGTTTTATATTCCCAAACACTATTCTCCTAAAGAACACAGAATCACTAACCGAGCACTCAATCTATATCCGCTAAAGATTCGAAAGAATTTTTTAATTTAGTGATTATCGTATTCAACCCCCCTTCCACGATAATTCAGGACCTAACAGAATTACAGGCATCGAGTTAATGACGTTAAACAAGCGCTGCATGGGAAGCAATCCATGACATTTTATTGTTCTTTTTAGATTGTATATTAGTTTATAATAATAGATTATGATGTTGTGGTTGATGGATGATACAAGTTGAAAATGATTTTGACAAGTGCAAGGTATAGTTGTTTCAACAATGAAAGTCACTTTGCCTCGGGGGCCTGAAGAGACTCTCGGTAGCAATGAGCATAACAACGGGGTGTGAGTTTTGAGCTCACAACCTTGAGCATATGCTCAACAGCCTTGAGCTGAACATGAGGCTCTGATTTTTAACCTTATGACCTTAAGGTTTTGCCTCATGATCCTGAATGACGAGGACAACGCGGAAAAGAACAAAAAAAATGTTTCAGTACATCGGGGGCATGATACGATGTTCAAGAGCTTTGAGCGGAACATGAAGGTCCAAATTTCTAGCTCACAACCCTGAGTTTGAAGCTCATGTCCTGACCCTTTTAAAAAAATAGAAGTTATTCCACCATTACGCATCGAGTATCTCATATCAAGATTAACGAGTACTTTATATTTCTTGACTTCAAACAATCACTACCATGAGTCAGGGGAGTTAATTTTCTTTCTCCTTACTCTTATAGTCTATTATGTATCTATTTAGCTTAATTATGCATTTTGTTATGTTATGGTTGGTGATTGCTGTTTTTTTGAGATAAGGAACATACTAAGTTGGGGGATGTGTTTATTATGTGTGTGTGAGTTATATAAATAAACCACGGATTTAAATAAATAACTAATTTTGATTATTTCCTCCCATGAAAATGTTTAACATATATAATTATTAATTGTTGTCAAATTTTACATTTTGTAAATATATAAAATCCAGAGAAAAAATTTCACCGATTTTGAACGACCTCCGCTACTTATAAATAACAATCCGGTATCAAATATGACATTGATCATATACATTGAATCATTTCAAATCTGAATGAAATATATACCCTTCTTTTTGTGTATCAAAGATATATATTATTGCTTGAAAAAAACAAGATATATATTATTGAAACAATAAAATCTCTTAAAAGAAAATCCTTTTCTTAATAAAAATGTATATAGCAAAAATATTTGTTTGTCTAATCAACTACCAAAACAATCTGATCCAAAAAAACAAAATTATAGTAGTAAAATAGTACACCACTTCATAACCGCCTTTCCCAAACCAGAATAGAAAAAATATATAGACACACGGGGGAGGAGAGTAATGTGTGTATGTATGTATATAAGCTATATAAGTAACAACAAGAACAAGTAATCAAGAAACCCAAGAACTTAAACTCATCATCCTCTCTCTCATCCATTCCCCTTTTATTCTCTCTCTCTCTCTCTATATCTATTTACAATATATACATACAAACATTTTTACATATAATAATTAAACCCTTTTGTAATTCAATTGAATTGATTCAATCTTGAATCAATCATGGTGGAAACAAGGCGAGGATCGTCGTCCTCCAAGCGTCCTTTATCGCAATCTTCGTCTCCGGCCGTTCCCAATTCTAAGCGATCAAAGGTGTGATTTTTATTCATTTTTTCGTGTTTTTTTTTGGTGTTTTTCGGGGTTTTGATTGAGAATTGCGTGTGTTTAATTGTGGATTAGGCTATGGATGAGGCGTCGTCGAATAATGAAGCTAAAACCCTAGATCCGGCGAAGAATTTGGGTGATCAGGAGGCGAAATCGGTTGAGAAAGGGAAGAAGAAGGCTGAGGTGGATACGAAACCGGAGAATTCTACTGAAGCTGTTGTTGTTGGAGACCCTCTCGGCTTTGGGTCTCGGATATCGATAGGTTCGGTTTCTTGTATTTTCTTGAATTTTCGTGAATCGTCTTGAATTTGATTTTTGTGAATTGGGATTGATTTGGATGCGTGAATTGTTTGGGAATAGGTCAATCTTTGTATAACGAGAAGGCTAGTGGGTCTGTTGTGTTGAACCGGGGCAAGAAACAGCAAGTTAAAGCAGATGTTGGAGTTGCATGGGGGAAGCTCATTTCACAATATTCCAGTGTATGTTTCTTCGTTGTCATACAAGAATGCCAAGTTTTTAGTGCAATTATGACTTATTGGTAATGTACTAGTTGGTTCTTGCATGTTGAATTTTAAAATTCTGATTTTACCTGTTGTTTGCACTATCTGTGTGATTTATTGTTTATGAAGTTGGGTGGTAGCTAGTTACATATCGGGGTTGTGTCTCAAATAAGTTGCTCGTATGTGTAGTACTACAGGCAGATGGGGATGGGTTGGTGGTAGTTAATATATTGTGTGCTTGCATCTTTCTTGTACCTAATCATGCTACATGACGATAGTATGAGTATTTGGATGTTTCAACCACAAAACAATTGCATACATTTAGTTAAAGAATCTTTGTAATAATTTTCTTTGCACTTGAATGTGATGTGGATCTTGGAACTTTAAGCTTTTTTAAAATCTGAAACATGCCCCATATAAAAATGATAGAAGATAGATGGCACAAGACTGGCATAGTTTATCCTACAAATTTAGTTGTATTAATGACCACATTTAATCGAACATCTCTATTTATCTACTATGGGGAAGATTGACTCGTTTTAACTTATTTGGGGGTGGGTGGGTGTGGGGGGGGGGGGGTTTACCTGTGTACATACTTTTACAATGAATTTTGGGGAACTTTAACAATTTTATTTTTTCAACAAATTAAAAGAATGATTTAGTTTTGTCATGGTGGTGTCCACTAGGTTCTCTAGGCACGTACTCTCTGCTTATATCACCATTAAGTATCGACCATAAAAAGTATATTGATTTATTTGATGATGATTATTTAGGATGAATTGTACCAATGAAAATTGTTAATAAACACTGCTAATGAACAGGGTTTAATAGACCTTTAAAAAAGAAAGTTCCAAATCTCCCAACAATAATAAAACTGAAACTTAAGTTTTTGCTGAAGCAAGTTGGTTAGATTAACTACTTATAATCCAATAGCCTAAGGTAATTCAAGAAGAATTACTACTTCTAGGATTCTTAAGAGCACAAGACAACAAGTCGTTTGGTTTGTAAACCATATTAAGTAGTAAGTTGAAGTCTTCTAATAATTAAAGATTTCATCTCCTTTATAAGAGTACCTAAAACTTGAACAAGTAAAATTTAATAAAGAGGAAAATAGTAAATCAAAGAAACAATTTTTTCTTATTTAGTTTTACTACAATAGCCTATGAGATTCCTGGAAATCTTTTTATCCATTGTAACTGAATAATAGAACACAATAACCTTTTTCTGAATGGTAAGAAAAAAATTACATATCAATACCTTATTATTCAGTAATAAGGCTAATTGTGTTTTTTTATTAAGTTTAATAAGATCAATAGTACTCCAAATTCGATAATCAATTTTTATTAAGTTAGTCGTGATATGTATGGTAAGACGCTCTTCAAGAACCCTATTGTCCCATATGTAGGGGAAGGTAGTCCTAGGAGCAGTGTAAAATCTGTGTACGTCTCACTATTTTCAAACATATGAGTAGGCTGTGTTTGTATCTTTTTCCTGGTTCAAATGTTACATTCTCGCTAAAAATATTTTTTTTAAATCAACTTAGTAATACACTAATATACACTATACAGTTGTAGACATACTGCTTTTGGAGCTTAAATATGAATTAGCGATAGCCTGATAGTTCCTATGGCTTACTGCATGTTCATGCATATAGGTTCGTGAATCAAAATGTTTATCCTCAGTTCTTAAAACAAATACCTGTAGTTGTTTAATGATATAAGAGCTTGTGTTATATATTATTTTAGTACTGCAAGTTAGGATTTAGATGGCTGAGTAGCTTGAGAGGTATGTTTTATATCCAAGGAAAAAGGTGACTTAGAAATGGGACAGTACTTGTAGAAGTTTTAGTGGTCTTCTGAAACATGGTGTTCAGTGTTTCTATGGCTATGTAGTCATGAAGTGGCACTCTTTTACACGGTCTAACATGCAATGTGAGTATTGGACATGTGGCTTATATTAAGTTGAATTATAGCCTACTGGCGTAGAATACATGTCTGTCCTTACCTTTTTTGCTACTTGATTCAGCAATATAATTAGGATGATCGCTTGACCAATGCCCCTAGATCAACAATAACATTAACTTCAGTTGCAATACTACAGCTTTGTCAAATAAACTGTTGAGGAAAAGAAAATGCCCCTCATGACTCATACTGCCTCAGGATCTTGGTTGAGTCTTCAGAGTAAGGGTTGTATCTGGCTGGAAAAAGGGTGGCATAAATATGAAATTAATATAATGTTAGACGAGTTAGAAAAGCAAGTTTGCATACCAGCTGTCAAGAAATAAATCTATATTTCTTGCTTCTGTGGTATTATATTATGGGTGGCTTTTGTTCTGCATCACAATGTCTAATCTTCGTTTCTTCCAAACTCTATGCTCCTAAGATTTATATACTTTCTTGCCAGCCATTAATGTCATTTTGGCTACACAAGTGTGTGTGTTTATTTTAAATACATCATTGTCAAGCAGGCGATGTATCTTTCATAAGCAGAATTTTGGAGCTCTAAAAATTGAAATATATTTTCTATTTCAGAATCCCCACATTGTTATGCATCAGCCTTTTTTTACTGTTGGTCAAGGTCGTCAATGCAACTTGGCGGTAGGAGATCCGACCATCAGTAAGACACTGTGTAATTTGAGGCATATAGATGCTAAGGTATTCTCCTTGTTCAGTTAATATGTAAAATGACAGTTACTGAATTTGGTAGATTATTGCTTCTATATATAACGGTGAGGCTTCCAATTTGCAAGTATCTGTTTCTAACAAAAGATACCATTCCAGACTTTTCTTACAATCACCGGTGCAAAAGGTTTTGTCCAATTAAATGGAAAGGTCTGCCCTAGGCATACTTCTATCCCTTTGAATGGAGGAGATGAGGTGATTTTCAGTGCATCCAGTCAACATGCTTACGTATCCTTTTTCTAAATAATTTTGCATTTATTCGGTGTTTAGTGCTTATCTTCTTTCTTACTGAATGTAGAGTAAATAATCTTCACTTTATTTGTTCTCCACGAAGAATCTTCCTTGACTTTATTTTTAGATATTTCAACAACTTTCTGATGCTAACCCTGTTTCTGATGGCACGCCTCCTTCAGTAAGGGTGTTAGAATCACATAGTGGTCCTGTAAAAGGGTTACATTTTGGGGAAAGGGTTAGAGATCCTTCTGCTGTAGCAGGAGCTTCAGTCTTAGCAACGTTAGCTAACCTCCGGAAGGAAATTTCTCTTCTTCCTCCCCCTTCTTCGCCTGAACTACCCACACTTATTCCTCCCTGTAAAGTATCAGATAACTGTAATGTGGATGCTGATATGGACTCGGTGGATCGCTGTGTGGGGGCTGATGGTTCCTCAGCTGAGAAAGCTTCTGTTCACTCTATGACTAATAAGAATAGTAATCACAACAGAACCGGTCTGGAAGCTTCTGTTGATGCAGACATAAAGCAGGTTCCCGGGACAACTCATCAAATAACACAGGGTTCACGGATGCTTGCAGGGTCAGCGACACCTGAGCTTGATTCGACCGGTAGCATCTCTAAAATACTTGACTTGCAACAGGAAGTACAAGAATCGAAGGATATCAGTCCAATATTGTTGTTAAGGAGGCTTCAACTGTACAAAGATGGCTTACGAAAAAGTATTCTCAAATCCGAGGACATTGATGTCTCATTTGAAAGCTTTCCATATTATTTAAGGTTAGATTTTTGGTTACTATTTCCCAAAACCAATTGATACAATTATACTGCTTACTGGATTTTTATTTGTACTTGAGATGTATTTCTTAATTTTTAGATCATGTTTTGCTATGTTTCTTTGTTTATTGAAAGTTACTTTGAGTTTTTGTTCATTTTTTGAAAAAATGAGTAGTACCATGTCTGCGATAATTTTCCTGGACAAGACTAGGTGTTCATGTCTTATTATATTTTCTTTGGTCTCTTTTAGATAGTTCTTTTCTGCATCTTTTACTTTTTCATTCCAAAGCTATAGCCTGGAAAAAGCTGAATTTCTCTTATTAACCATATTTTTATTAAGGAATTATTGTATTATATTATTATAGTGGTATTTGTAAGGCTTGATTGGGGTAGTTCAGTATAAAATTTGAGTTATGTTACTTTGTTTGAGGGTGTACACATGGGTCTCTGTGGCTAAATTATTTAGTGGTATGTCTAACTTTGCATTTCATTAATTGCCATTTAGGAGTTTGCATATGACTGCATTTTTGTGTTTATATTTATTGCAATTTTGGCTTCCATTTGTAAGCATCCATCTTTCTCTGTTCGTTACAATCCTATCTGATAGAGTGTTGTTATTAAGACTTTGTTAATTAATACCATACTTTTCTTGACAGTGAGAGTACAAAAAATGCCCTGGTTGCTTCAACCTTCATACATTTGAAGTGTAATAGATTTTCGAAGATAGCTACAAATCTGCCTACATTATGCCCAAGAATATTATTATCTGGTCCTGAAGGTATTTCACGAAAACGCTTGATTTAATATTCTAAATCTGATTGATAAATTTGATTGTATATAGTAGATTAGAAATGCAATGAGGATAAAAATTCATTTATCAGGCATTAATGGAGAGTTTAAAAGAGCAGTCAAGGTTTTAAGCCTTTCTGTCTGTAATTAACCGCCTGCTTGAGCAGGTTCGTATGATATCTGGCTCTAATAGAGAAACATTAATTAAAAAATAACATTACATGACGATAGCTTTATAAAAGAATAGAAGTGTCCTCTAACTCACAATTACTGTAATACAACCACTTCAACAAAAGGAGGAGAGAAGGGGGGGGGGGGGGTTGACAAGTAACATTGATTTTTGAATTTTTTTCTCCCAAACTGTGAAATTGACTGCAGAAATGCAAATTTTGTATCTTCATTTTGTTTTAACATTTATTGTCAATATTGGGAGGTACAATAAATATTCATTTTATCTGGTTAGTTTTGATTCTTTCCAGTGTGATCTACTGTTTCTTTTGGTAGGAATGATGAATATTTTTGGCTGAGTTTCTTTTTGCATTGTGAATAGGTTCGGAAATATACCAGGAGACTTTAGTTAAGGGACTGGCCAAACATTTCGGTGCTACGCTTATCTTAGCTGATTCTCTTCTACTTCCTGGTGTAAGCTATTAGATGTACTTAATTTAAAAGCATTTTTTTATTGATATCATAAGGCCATGCTATGAGCTCTATCAGCACAGGGGGTTTCTTTTAGTGAAGAAACTTCATTCTATTAATGATCCTTTAATTGTATTCAGGGTCCAGCAGCGAAGGAACTTGATCCTGTAAAAGATTGTTTAAGGCCTGAAAGAGCAAGTGTGTTTGCTAAACGAGCTGCGTTGAATCTTAAGAAACCAGCTTCTGGTTGGGGGGAGGCTGATATTACTGGTGGATATAGCCTTGGTTCTCAAGCTCGACCTAAGCAAGACACATCTACTGCCTCATCCAGAATGTACACTTTCAAGAAAGGCATGCAATCATTCTTCCCACTATATATCAGTAAACTAGAACTATTTTTACACAAATTCTTAAAATATGAGTAAAAAGTGCTTTTGATTTGGCATCCATATCACTGTTGTCTTTGAGACGCTGAAAGTCATTATTACACTGCTTAAAATATTGTCATTTTCACAGGTGATAGAGTAAAGTATGTGGGTTCTTTACAATCTGAATTTCAACCATTAAGGTACCTATTCTCCTTATACTGTGATGGTCTTTTGACAGCCAACTTTTCTTTCTGTATTTTTACAACAGTAGAGGTAAGGTTTTGCATGTCTTTTGAAAACAGCTAATTACTTCTCATAAAAAAAACAAGTGCAAATCTGATCCTGTAAAGTTCCTTTTGTTTGGTAGAGTCCTTTTTGTTTGGTAGAGGCCCTTAATTTAGGGTTTGGAGACCTTAAGGACTATTTTGTGAAGGATTAAGCTGGTTTGAATACTAAAAAAATAGGTATTCTGTACACAAATCGCGACTAAATTAATGAGTCGTAACTAAAGGAGCTTCATAAAACTTGAAATTTGATGTAATAAAAAAAGATGTCTAATTATTTTGCGGTCAGGGTTTAATTAGATTAACAGGGTAAAGACCAGTTAGGATGTTCCTCGGGTCTGTGCGGTAATTACTGGAGACTTTTGATGTTGGGTTCGAGGAAGCTATTTTGAAACATTAGTTACCTCAAAGTTTGGGCACATTTATTTATCCAGAAAAAAAAACAAGTTTGACAATCAATATATAGTGTTTTTTGGTTGCTATATCTATGTCAGATTGGTTTACGCACTTGCAACATCTTTAGAGGATGGAGATAATATATTGTTCTATAAATTACAATCTTATATGTTGCACCCTCGTTATTTTTGTTTTTGGTTGAGAAATAACAACCAACTCATGTTCAAGTATAAGCATTCTATTTTAAGCTGAACCTCTCTGTCCATCTGTTATGGATTTTCTGCACCCACCTTCATCTTGGGATTTTAAACTTTTGGTGACTACATTTACCTGAACTCTAAATTGAAGTAAGATACATTGATAGGTTAAGATAGATATCAACAGAACTAGAAGTAGATTTCGAAAGATAGTAAATAATTAAAAGAGATATGCCTTAATGCATCCTCTCTCTATATTTACAAGCAACTGTCTCCAGGCACCTTAGGTCAAAGCTTTAGCTGTTACTTAGACAACTTACTGTATTGAAACATCCTTTCGAATAGAATACTAAAAATACTAGCTTTCATGGATTTTGGCAACCCATTTTTCTATTTCTATTTACAGGCTATTTGTTTTAATTTAAATTAAACTCCGAAATGCAAAACCACTTTTTAGGTCTGGATCCTTTAATCTTAGCTCTAGGTCTGCAGGTTTCAATCGTTGCTTGGTTCCCAGTCCCTCTTTCTCCAGCAATGGATTTTGATACTAATTGTTTCCGACATTTATACTATTGCAGTTCCTAGGTCTGCATCAAAAGTCGGGCAATCGTAAATGCTTGTATAAAAAGATTCCATCTCAAATTTTCTTAGTTTTATCTTTACAAAAATGAGATATTCTCCCTGTACACCTCCTCCTTTGATTCTTCTGCTTATTCTATCATTTTCATCTGTTCTCTGGCCAACCTTAACCTTGTCCTACGGCAAATATGATCAGGAACCAACTTTGGAAAACAGTTTCCGGCTTTTTTATCCCCTCGTAAAGATTTATGTGATTATGGAATTAAACAGTTGAACATAATAATTTCCTTTTTTCTCAGGGGACCACAAAATGGGTTTAAAGGCAAGGTGGTTCTCGCATTTGAAGAAAATGGCTCTTCCAAGATTGGGGTTAGATTTGATAAATCAATTCTGGAAGGTAACGATCTTGGGGGCCTCTGCGAGAAAGATCATGGTTTTTTTTGTTCTGGTGAGCAATTCAGTCTCTTCTTGTATCTGTACCTAATCTGATCTAATATCTTTTTCAATCGCCTTTAGTGGTGTTAATTGGTATTTAACTGTGCAGCTGGCTTGCTTCGCCCAGAATCTTCCAGTAGTGGCGAGGCTGAAATACTTTTAATTAATGAACTCTTCCGGGTAACCATTCTTAACTGGTAGAAGAAATACGTGGTCTTTCTTGTTTATATAAAAATTATTTGCTTCTTTAAATGCGTTCCTCATTGTATGTACTTCAATTCATGAATGTGTGTGTGAGTATTTAAATTAATTGTAATTTTATCTTCCATAAAGAACCTGTGAATTTATCATTCTGCAGGTTGCTGTAGAAGAAAGTACAAGGTGTGCATTAATTTTGTTTGTGAAAGACATAGAGAAGTCTTTACTGGGAAATGCGGAGGCTTATGGAGCTTTTAAGAGTAAGATTGAAAGTCTGCCGAAGAATGTAGTTGTCATTGCTTCGCAGATACAAATGGACAATCAGAAGGAGAAAGTAAGTTACTTCACTTTGCTATCCCTATTTAGAAAACTTCACTGGGGTTGTGGGTGGAATTCTGGGATGGATGACAGTATTTAGAGATGTTTGGTTTGGTATTATCTTTGTAGTTTCTTGAATAATCTTTACTAACGTTTAATCATATTTCAGTACAATCCCGGTAGTCTTCTGTTTACCAAGTTTGGAAGTAGCACATCTCTACTCGACGCTTTCCGGGTATGCAATCTAGGAGCTTGTCATTTTGTTTTTCACTACTTGTCATTGGTTTTAGTTCTCTGTCATTTTGTGTGTGACTTTCCACCGTAAAAAAGTTTGCTACTTGATGATGATTGTTATTTCATTTATTTGGCATATAGCTTTCTTGATATTTTGTTGATGTACAGTTATAATCACATCATTTACTTTTGTTTCACATTATGAAATATATAATAATTGGTCATAATTCAATTATTCAGATGATCTGCATAAAATTAAGCAGGTGAAATAGAAGGATAAAAGAGAGAGTGAAGAAAATGAAGAGAGGTAGTTTTTTTATGATGAAGTTTGTGAAGAATATGAGCATTAATGATCATTTATCCGTAGATTGGTGAAATTGGCCTTGGTGTAAATTTGTAGGAGAAGAATGGATAACCGAATGTAGTACAGAGTCCATTACATTCTCCCTATATCATTCATTCCAATCAAGTAGAACATTACTGCTGTAAAGTTTTCCGAATGTTTAGTGCTTGATCTACTCATCAAAGCACCACATGATCACACCGCAGATGAGAAGCACCTGAATGTTGAGATACCGCCCATATGTTATGGTTACAAAAAAAAAAGAGAAGAAAAATGATGTTGTTCGACACCCATGCTGACTTCAATTCTGAAAGTGTTGTAATCTATGGAGTCAAGTGTGCTAGGTCTTTGATTACCAGATGCTTTTAGGTCGTGCTTTTGGCGTATAATATTATTGTGGCAGTGATAAATTTGATCAATTAAGAAGCTAGCAAACTTCAGTCAAACTATATATGTGTATACATGTGTATTGTTTATGGTTATAAATCCTTTGTGAAAGATATGTGTTTTTTCCATTTAAAAGTAATTTGTTCTAATTAATTATACTACTTTACATCTGTGTGAGCTTGATGTTCCTCAAACTGATGTAAGAAGTTTATCCTTCAGGGAAGTCTTGGTCTTGGTCGAATGAACGAGAGGAGCAAAGAAACCCCCAAAACAGTGAAGCAAATCACTCGTCTTTTTCCAAATAAAGTATCAATTCAGATGCCTCAGGTGATATTTAATGTTTCATTATATTGCATAATTCTGTTCTTGTTACAATATATGCATTTTGATTATCTAGAAGAGATAAATCAGAGAGCAAGAAAAGAAGGGGAAGTTGCAGAAATTCATATATCGTTATATATGTCCTAACTGCCCACTTCAACTATTACTTATTTAAATCGAGGCACTGTCTCTTATATAGGAATCTAATACTTGGTGGCTACTCTTGATGTCATGGTGCTGACATAAGCGCTTTATGTCATACTTGTGCTCTATCTTATCAGTTTTCAATAAAGTTGTTGTAGTTAATATTTGTGAATTGTGCCAGGATGAATCACTTCTCTCTGAGTTGAAAGAAAAGTTGGATCGAGACGTAGAGACTTTAAGATCACAGGCAAATCTAGTCACCATGCGCTCGGTGAGTAATCCATGGTTTATGTAAAGCATACTTTTTTTCCAGTTATCTTCTGTTTTGGTTGTCGCTGTAACCTTTATTGCTGTTGATCATGTTCTTACATTAAGTTGCAGTTCTTTTTAAGTGCCTCAAAAACTTGTTTCTGTATAATTGCCACAAACAATTAATTACAAATTGTTTTGAATTCATGGAGGCTATATAAAATTTCACTTGAGATTGATGTACATATTATAACACTGTTTGATTATATTTCTGTTGTATGTTGTTGTGTAGTCTTCATGTTATTTGTTGGCCATATTCGTAAAAAATGTTACATTGATATGTTTGAGTTTAATGTTGAGGTTGGTTCTCAGTTAATTTTTCACTTACATTTTGTTACAACTATTATTTAATAAATGCCTTGCATGTTGAATATAAGAAAATAGGATAGGAGGCCTATATTGGATTTTAGAAAACTTAACTGTTATATGAGTTAATCAGTTGGAAAGAATATTAGTAGTGGGCGACATGTACCCTAAACAATTTTTAAAAAAATATTCAAGTGTTAAAGCCACCAAACATCCTCCATACTTGGTATATAAGATATATCTAGATATATATGAACACATTACTTTTTTATAATGCTGGATGGCCCAACATATAATCCAGGGGAAAAGCTGAAATGGTGATTGGGGTGGTATTTGGACTCAGTAGTGACATTTAAGATTGTCTATATGCTTGTTTTTGTTTGTAATCGAACAATGTTGGTTTAGTTTACATTTGACATTGATTTGATACTTCCTGGTCCATGTGTGCTAATTTCTTAATTTTCAGGTTTTAAACAGAACTGCGATCAATTGCCCCGAGCTTGGAGCATTATCTGTGAAGGATGAAACCTTGAATTCTGAGAGTCAGTTCACTTGTTTATCATTTTTGAACAATAACTCTTGTTTTTATGTTTAATTTTTCATTTAATAGCATTTCCATTGTCAACGTGGAATAGGTGCGGAGAAAGTAATTGGTTGGGCTTTGAGTCATCACTTACAGCATTCATCCGAAGCTTCGATTGAAGATGCCAGAGTTTTGTTATCCATTGACAGGTAAAAACACCACTAGTGCATATTAAAGATAAAAATTGGAAGGAGATGGTAACAAAAATAAGAACTGTTATACCCTTCATGTTACTCTTTCCATTTGCTAGGTATAAATTGTGTTCTTGTATAATTTTGCAGCATTAGGTATGGGCTAAATATTTTACAAGGTCTTCAGAACGAACCCAAGAATCTGAAAAATTCACTCCAGGTATAGTAATATTTGTCTAGTTTGAACTATTAGAGATTTGCCTAAATTATTATTTAGGTTGATTTTTTGTGGCTTGATCTATAGTTTGTTGTATCTATAAAGTCCTGACCTCACATTCAGTTAAGTATGAATTATTCCGATGCATGTGTATTTTAGGATGTGGTTACGGAGAATGAATTTGAGAAGAGACTACTCGGGGAAGTTATTCCGCCTAGTGATATCGGTGTTACTTTTGATGATATTGGAGCTTTAGAAAATGTAAAAGATACCTTGAAAGAATTGGTGATGTTACCTCTTCAAAGACCAGAACTTTTCTGTAAAGGACAGCTAACTAAGGTATTATATGCATCATCATTAAATCTTGGTGCATATTGGTTTTTTAAGTAAGTCTTACTTTAAAATATTTTTGCAAGATTTGGGTACTAATGTGTTGATCCTTTGTAGCCTTGCAAGGGAATACTGCTTTTTGGACCTCCTGGCACTGGAAAAACTATGCTTGCAAAAGCTGTTGCAACTGAGGCTGGTGCAAATTTTATAAATATATCCATGTCTAGCATCACCTCAAAAGTAACTACTCTGAATTTGATATTTTCATACTCTCATCACAGGATCTTTTGTTTTGGAGCTAAATACGTTTTTCCTGTTTCTTGCAGTGGTTTGGCGAGGGAGAAAAGTATGTTAAGGCTGTCTTTAGTCTCGCTAGTAAAATCTCACCTAGTGTAGTTTTTGTTGATGAGGTGGGTATATCATACTGTGCATGAATACCAAAAATCCGATGTCCAGCTTTGAGTGAACCATTTGCGCTCTTCATATTTGACTGTCTATTTGTCTTTAGTACTATATAGATAAACATATGGTTTGGGGAATATAACATACTGAATTCATCTTTTATAGGTTGACAGTATGTTAGGAAGGCGTGAAAATCCTGGAGAACATGAAGCAATGCGTAAAATGAAGAATGAATTTATGATGAACTGGGATGGTTTGCGCACAAAGGATAAGGAACGGGTTCTAGTACTTGCTGCAACCAATAGACCTTTTGACCTTGATGAGGCTGTTGTGCGGAGGCTACCCCGTAGGTAAAGTTAGACATCTTTTAGTTTTTAAAATTTCATTAGTTTGTTGAACCTCACTACCCATCCAGTAGTGTTGTGTTACTGATGATTTGATGTTTTCTGTGAAGATTAATGGTAAACCTCCCAGATGCCACAAATAGAGAGAAAATTTTACGTGTTATATTGGCAAAAGAAGAATTGGGGCATAGTGTTCATCTTGAAGAAATAGCTAGGATGACTGATGGATATTCAGGAAGTGATTTAAAGGTATTTTTTCGGTGCAATCTAAAATATTTTCTTTGAAGTATTTGTTATTCCTATTGTGATTAGTATTCTTCTTATCTTTTCTTCTTTTCATCAGAATCTTTGTGTGACGGCTGCTCACCGTCCCATAAGAGAAATTTTGGAGAAAGAAAAGAAGGTTTGTAACTCGTGAGAATATTTATGTCATATTATAGTATTTATGTCATGTTGTAGCACCAGTGTTGTTGCTTCTTTGGTGCTATCATGAACCACAACAATTGGCAATAACATATTTTTCGATATGATATATTTGCTGTTGTGTTGTTTACATTCAAATGAGATCTCTGTATGTTTCCCTGCCTTGGAATTTAACATTCTTTAGTTTTCTTGAGAAAACAAGGTAATTTACTCTGTAATGTTCTTTTTAAATTTTAAGATAACAGGGACTTCATTCATTCGATTGTGATTTTAATTATTTTTATGTACCATCTAAAGGTACTGTTATTACTGCTACTGTGTCTAGACATGTTTTGCTAGGCTAATGTTCTTATAGACATTGTTCATTGTTCATGTTACCTGTTTGTGAAATGATATGATCTGTATAATATGATGCTTTGAGATTTAGCTTCCTGTTTTGTTACTACTAACACTATAATACATTTAATAAAATCTGTTATTGTCAGGACACAATTTAAGTTAAGTTGACGTTTTCACATTATACATAAAAACAGAATATCATTTTTCTTCTTTCCAGGATAAACTAAGTTTATGCTGACATCTGTTTAATTTTTGTGCTACTTCTGTTCTGATAAATAATAAATTATTTTATCTTTTTTCTTTTACTGCTGCTTTTATTACATGTACATATGTCAATTATAGTGTATGTTTCCTGTTACATGCTTGTAATGTAATGTAAATCTTAATGATCTGACATACATCTGATTTCAGGAGAAGGCTTTGGCTTTGGCGAAAAATGAACCTGTGCCTGCATTATGTAGCAGTGCTGATATTCGTCCTTTGAGTATGGATGATTTTAAATATGCTCAGGAACAGGTACCAAAAGTAGTTTATTATGTCTCGTCATAGTTGACTCTAAATTTTGCGTAGCTTGTAGATACATATACATATATTGCATTTGACATATACTTGGAGGACAATCCTGCTATATTGTTGGCCCGACTCTTTAACATTGTTCTTTAGCTACTGCTTTTTCATTTGGACATGCTTGGTTTTGTTTGCAAAGTGGGGTGCGGGAACTGAAAGAAATAAACATAAGCATGTTGTGAAATTTTGCTTTGGCTTTCCTGAACCATTTTGTTTAAATTGCATTCAGGTATGTGCAAGTGTGTCATCTGAGACTACAAATATGAATGAGCTTCTCCAGTGGAATGACTTGTATGGTGAAGGTGGATCAAGAAAGAAGACCTCTCTTAGCTACTTTATGTAGAGGAGGTAGCCAAATGTATAGTATTGAACTTTTTTCTTCTTCAGCTTCGAGTTTCAAATGTTGGTGGTCGAAAATACAGGGAATACGAAGCAGGCTCCCACCATCCAGAACTCTTCCCTGTTAGGCATGTGTATTATATCTCTAGGAGTAATCCTTACCCCATAGAAGACTTAAGCTGTAGTAGAGTTTTTTCCCCGCCCATCAAAAATTGAAGTTGCAGCTCAACAATGTGCGCCCTTCTGTGTTGGTTTTTGCTTAGGTCCTGTTCTCTATGTACATACAATTTATGCAGTACTAATAAATTATGTATTAGTATATGGGATTTGGATATTTACTGTGGTGAAGTAGCCTAGTAATTAAATTGAAGAAGTGTGTTCAGTGCCTTATAAGTTGGCACAGAAAGGATGAAGTTTGCAAGACCATGTTTAACTAGGCAAAACTTGCAGGGTAGGAATGGTCATATTATACCTTAGGCGGCCAAACTTTTGCCCAGCCCTTGGTCCGGACTTGAGGTATTCTTGTTTTAGGCGGGCGGAAGGCAAGGTGGGAAAAATGTGAACAAAGTAAAAGAATAGAGGAACATCCGAAGAGGATGGCTAGACTTGATAGTTAGAAGGGAGGTCGGAGGATAGTTAGACTACTTTGGAGGTAAAAGTTCCCCAAAGAAATTGATGAGTGCGAAATTTGTTGTGAACCCTGATTGTTTTTATTTGTTCTCCAAAATGTTGCAGCGAGCAAGATAAGGAACGGGTGAAGCCAGAAAGCGGAATTACAGAATTAGGTCCTGTATAATATAGCGTCTAACTTTTTTTTTAGTCCAAGAGTTCGAAATTGAACCAAGTGTAATATTTGGAAACTTTTATTTTGTCCGTAGATTACATTAGCGATTTTTTGAAACACACTTGCTTAATACAATTGCAATTTATACTTCGAAGAATAAACATATGTGCGAGTGCCTGAAAAATATAATTACATTAACTAATTTGTAAAAAAATACAAGCATTTGATGACATTTTCTTTTCTTTTCTTTTTTGCTATCCAACCCGATTTTGCACAAACCCCACCCTAATCTATGTAAAAGCAAATTATAGGATAATTTGTTTGGTTGATTCAATTTCCCAAAATCAATGTACTAATTACTAAATAAATTATAAAAACAAATAAAAAGAATTACAATACGATATGGGGGTATCATGCGAAAGAACAAACACCTCGCCTACCTTTGTCATCAATCCAGGTACTTATTGGTTGTCAACTCTACAATCATCCCCCGAATTTAGGGTCAGTAAACATCAAGTGAATAAAATATACAATATAATAAAATAATATATTAATATAAAATAGTATTTATGTTATGTATAATTATATAATACTAGCATAATAACTCGTTCGAGCCACGGGTCATTTTCTAATAATGTTCCGTAGTGCGAAGAGTATAATTTTTGAATTTCAGTTTGTGCAGGTTTTGTTAGGAAATAAAATGTATTGTCCTTCATTATTTATTTGAAGTATACGAAAAATATTACTCGAAATAGTTTATACTTAATGATTGTTTAGAGAGTTGGGTGATGAAATATTGTGCATTATTTACAGTTTTTTCTTTTTAGGATTTGATGATTCTTCTCTCGATAGATATTTTGGGTAAATGTGATCTTTGAGTTAAATATATGTCGATACTAATAGTAATTTATGTAGGTCTAATATTTATGGGTGTAAGGTAATTGAAACTTGTTATATTTAAAATCGATAATGTCCCTGTTCAACTTCAGTGATCTCGTATTAAAATGTCGGTACAAGGTTGATATATCCATGACAGCGACGTGTTGTTAATAATATAGGTAAGTCAAATGAGATATATGTATTTTAGAATATGTTATACTGTTGTCCGTATTGATATAATCAGCCATTTGTTGTTTTCTAGTATACGGATTAATATAGCGTTATTTTAATCGTAGTCGACTTTTATTCGTGAATGATTTCAACCTTTTTCCGTATACTAATTTAACAATGGTATTTATTTATTTTTAACCCCTGGCCTTTTATCTGACGTGATGGGTTATAGACTATGTTGAAATCAACTGGGTTCCTAATTTCTATCGGCAAACACACATCTTGGAAGTTTGGGCAATCAACAAATTTTATGACGACTCATGTCGAATTTTATATATGTCGAAGTCCATAAAATAACTCATTTTTGTTCAAGTTAATAAATTTGATACATATTAGTTATTGAATTAATCTGATAAAAAATATCAAACACATTCAATTTATTGATATAAAACATTTCATTTTATTGATCAAATGTCTTCGCCAGACTTGTAATTCAAATTGACCAAACTTATGTAGTAAATCGGTTCACATAGCCAAACGACGTATATATTTCAAAAAAATAAGCCAAATTTTGAATTTAAAATAAGCTGAAGTATTTCAAGCATTTTTTTAAAAAAAACATTGGGTCACATATGTGTGTGTGTATATATAAATATAAGATTCTATTTTCTGTATATTTTGAAAAGATACAGGAATTCATAGATTTTAATTTATATAAAAAGTTTAAAACATATTTTTAAACATATAAATTATTAATAAGTAAGATAATGATTTGTTAATGTATTATATTTCAACTTATATATAAATTCAATTTATTAAAATTAACTCCACAAATAATCAAGTATCTATGTTTAAAATTAAATAAAATGTCTCAATATCAAATGACATTCACATATTATATGTATGGGGGAAAATACAAGTGAAAATGGTATAGTGGTTTAAAGATATATTTGTGAATGAGAATACTAATTTCGATTCTCATTGATAATATTTTTTTAAAAGATGATAAACACATAAGCAAATCAGTCATTTCACGATAATAAAATGTATCACTAATATTATAAACATGTTGGGTTATTATATATAGAAGATATATATGTTTAAGTAAAGATTTCTAACATGGGAATTACTTTAAAATAAAGTTGACATCACAAACTAATAATTGATAACTAGAAAACAAACCCAGATATACATCTTAAAAATCGTATATTTTTAATATTATTATGCTAAAGATAATGTAATCAAATTTACGTTATCAACATTATAAATTAATTATCCAACTAGTAATACAATAAAATATTATATCAATATTGAGTAATATTTATATTATATAAAATTATTAAATATTTATTTGAAAATAAATTTATTTGAAAAATAAAAAAATGATCAAAATATCTTATTTTGGGGTCTAACTGTCCAAAATACCTAAAAAATCTGAACAATGTCCAAAATTATACATACATGTATTCGATTTTATAAATATTTACATGAATGCATGTTCTATTTTAGGTCTTTTAAGGAATGCGTATTCCCTGCACAAAAAAAATTATTATACATTTCATTAATACGTGTTCTTTCTAAATTTTTGAAAAATTAAGTACAAAATTTTCAAGATGCATATTCTGTGAATATTTTTGCTGGAACATTCCGGTTTTAGATATTTTGAGTAATTGAACCTTAAAATTTTGGGGGAACAATCTTTAAAAAAATCGTGTATCGCACGGGTTACGAGGATAGAGATCCCTAATAGCTAATTTATTTAAAAATAAAATTGACATCACAAAAAATAATGAGAAATAGAAAACATACCAAGATTAAATATTAGAAAATACTATCTTCATGGGATTACAAATTAAATAAGAAATTTCAATTTATAAAATACTAGCCTACGGCCCGTGCGATACACGAGTCTTGATTAATATTTATATATTTTTATTTCTATTTTAAATAATTTTATTAAAATTCTATATAAATAATTAAATATTAAATAATGATTAAATAATTAAAACTTCATTGCGAATAATTTCAAGTTAAGTTCAAATAGTATAAATAGTATATGATTGATGTGATCTTATTCATAAATAATAATAAAAATATTTGTTGTTGATGAGATTAGAACCTGAAAACTTATATGTATAAAAATAAATAATAATTTAGCAAAAAAAAAAATAATAATATAAATGTTTGTTGTTAACGGGATTCAAAACTGAGAACTTATATGTAACTTTATAAATAATAATATAAATGTTTGTTGTTGACGGAATTCGAACCTGAAAACTTGTGGAATGTTTTTTTATAGTATTTGGATCAAACGCATCTGATTATTTGATGAAGAAGATTTGACGATCGTGACGGAAAGAGATAACCAAAATGAGTGGTTAACCAAAATACAAATTATAGCTCATCTCGGTTATTATAGTATAATATAAATTACATCGAAAATGTTTAAATTAATTTAAATTTTAAGATATCACAATTTTTTAACAAATTTACAAGGAAATTAGAAAGAGCTCTATAACACAATGGTAAAAAACCTAACAAAACTATTTAAAAAATAAAATTAACATCAAAAAATAATTTAGGACAAGTATAAAACAAAGCAAGATTAAATAATAAATAATGTTATCCTCAGTGATTACAAATTAAATACGAATTCTCGATTCAAAAAACACTAATGATAGGAAAAATGTTTCTAAATACAAATTCTACAATTTTCCAATTATAATATTAAAAAATATTTATATGAATAATTTCAAAACATATTTATTATATCATATGATTTAATTTTTATAATAAAAAGTGTATATTGTATTAGTAATAAGATTACGATTGTTAAAATAAATTTGTGCATCGCACGAGTTATAGACTAGTTGTTATGTCACACACACACATTGTAGAAGGGGGTTGAATACAGTGTTTACTACAATCAAATCGAATAAAAGAACTCAAGTAACAGAACACAGATTTTATTCAACACAATAAACTCTATTACAAAGAACTATTCTCTCTCAGTGATGAACAAATTATCACGAGAGTTGCTAGACTTACAAAGAATAATAACTTTGATTAAGATAACACATATAGTGTAAACCCTATGCCTGTGTTTATATACTACACAGTTACAAGATAATATTCTAATTGATATGTAATATAATTCTGCTTCCTAAAATATATCAACTAGTTATCTTTTCTTCCAAGTATTCTATTCTTCATAGAATTCCTTCTTCAAGCATATTTCTTCTTGTATTTGTCTTGATCTTCTTTCCTTTCAATCAGCCGCCTGCCTTATCTGAAAGTCTTCTTAAGTCCTGATATTATCTCCTGATAAATATCTCCTGATAACTTAAGTTCTGATAACTTAGCTTCTGATATCTTAAGTCCTGATTTCAGTATAAGTACTGATTTCCAGTTAAGTACTGATTTGTCCTGTTAAGTAAGATCTGAAAACTTAAATACAAATCATATTAGCCATGACATCACAAATATATCTAACAATCTCCCCCAACTTGTAAATTAGCATAATATATAAGTTCAACAGATATTTGATGATGTCAAAAACATTAAGTACAAATGCACGGGGAATTTGACTAGATAACTACAACTTACAGTCCTTATAGCTTTACCATCATCAAGGTCTGATAACAGCTTCAGTCTGTATACACTTCAGAATTTAAGCAGTTGTAGATCTTCGACTTGGCTTCAATTTCTGATCTCTATGATGTCAGGAGTTGTTCTGAGATAGTTTTTCAACAAACATCTCTTAGCATATTCAAGTTCATTGACCATCCTCCTTTTAGCATTTATCAGTTCAGCTGTATCTTCACCAGTTTGAAAAATAGTTGCTCTGAGATCATTTATCTTAGCTTTTCTTATCTCCTGATCTAGTCTGATCATATATGCCTTGTCAGACTCTAGATTGAATTCTACAGCTTTATAACCCAGAAAAGTAGTTATGATCTTAGCAGTGTTAGGCTTCATATCGACAATATCACCTTTGTGATCTCTGTACTTAGGACAGTATGTGCTGTCAGACTTTACAGAATAAAGCTTATTCTGTCTTTGAATTTGTGACTTTAAATAACCTGCAGCACTATCTGTTAATCTGTTTTTCACTTGAAGTAGGAATATAACATGTTCCAGTTCCTCAAAATACTTCAATGGTATAGCATTCTGCCTGATATGGTATACCCTTCCATCTGTCATAAAATATAACAAGATATGTTCTTTCAAAAAGGTATGGTAGTGTTGTGTACTCTTCTTTCATCAGAACTACCCAATCCAGATTTATCTCTTGCTTCCTTTCCTGTAACAACTCTTGCTTCAAAACCACTTGTTGCAGTCTTCAAAGGTTGAGTCTGTTTAGTTTTGGTGAATCCTAGTAGGAGTATCTTTGAAGGTTTAATATTAGCAATGTCAGAGGTTTCATTTTCTTTATCTTTTGATATCAAGTTAACTTGAGCTATGTCAGAGGTTGCTTGCTTTACTGTCATATCAGAACTTACTACATCTTGACTCTGAACAACATGAGCTATGTCAGAGGTTGTTTGAGAAATCTTCTTTGTCATCAGAGTAAGACTAACATCTTCTTCAGTTATTTCTTCATCCATGACTGGCATATAAACCATTACAGGTTCATCAACTTTTTCTTTGCCCTTGGACCTTGGATCAATTTCCACTTGTGATTTGGCTTTGGTTGCCTCAGAATTTGTTCTTTCCTTTATCATAATACCCTTAGGCTTTGGAAATTTCTTTTCAACAATAGAAGCTTTAGATTTTGTCTTGACACCTTCTACTTTGAGTCTAGCTTCTTCTTCCTTTAGACTCTCAAAGTCCATTCCTGGATTTTCTTTAAGAAATAATTCCTTTGAAATTTCTTCATCAAGTTCCAGATGTTCACCAGAACTTATCATTTTACCAGTATCAGAACTTATTCTTCTCCCAGTATCAGAACTTGTTCCTTGACTTGTAATTCTAGCTTTACTTGATGAAATAACAATTATTGTGCACATGCAGTTTTTCAGGACATACACGCTAACCACTAACTCATAATGATTATGACTATTTTATCTCACATTAACCAATATTCTGTAAAAATATTATCGTTCAAGTAATGACCAAAAATAAACCAAGTAAATAAATACTGCCACGTCAGCATCAGAACTTGATTATTATCAGAATTTAAAAGTCATCAGAATATGGCTTCTTAACTCAAAAAGTGAATGGTTATTCCTGTAATTCTTCACACAAATACTGATATGGTTACATCAGAACTTAATCATCAGAACTTCCATCAGAACTTGTCCTGAAAATTTATGCAATCTGACACATAAACTGTTCATTAAAACAACATTTATCACCACAGTAATTTTCATCATTCATATGGAATGTAAGTGTGTGCATTAAGCTAAATATCAGATAAAGAGTAAAGTCGGATTCACTTCAGTACATCTTAGAATTAAGGCATAACTTAGAACTTTGCTCAAAATCTGTCATTATTCTGAAGTCTACTATAGAATGAGTTCATGCATGAGTCCACCTCAAGTGTTTTGTGCTCATTTTATGTATCTTTTGAAATTCCTTTTTACAGTGGCTTCTCAGTGTAAGTGAGTCACGACTGCTTATCAGAATATATGCTGCTATCAGAGTATTTTTCCAGTAATCATAGAGTGTGAAAAGTCACCAAGAAAATTTTATTTTGCTTTTCTAATGCATATTACTTAATACCAGCAATGCACTTTGGTCTTCCCTTCCACATTTTTACTCTAGATCTCAAATGAGTACCTGATATTTATTTCTTTTCTTTTCTTTTCTTTTTCTTTTGATAAGCGAGGCTTATCAGCACTTAGTACATCTATCAGATTTACTAACATCAGAACTTAACATATAAGAAGCATTATTCTAGTTTTTGACTTAGTAATAAGATACAAAAAGTAAACTTCAACTAAGCTCAATATCAGAATTTGCTTGTGTTAAAAGATTTCCACATAAACAATTACTTCAAACATGGGATCTTTAGTATTTAAAGACTACTAGGTCAGCATCTAGCACAGTTATCCTTATTGGATTGAATAGTCACATAAATATCCATATCACTATCAGAGTTTAGAAATTCACATCAGACAACAATCAACACTTAAGAAAATTTCAATTTAAGCATAGAATACACAAAGATAGTAATATCTGTAAATACTGATCATAAAGTCTGATGTATCAGAACATAAACTAGGCAGATTTAGAGAAAGAACCTGAAACTATTCCAAGTTCATTTACCAATCTTGTAAAAGTAGCTTCACACAGTGGTTTTGTGAAGATATCTGCTAGTTGTTGATCTTTTGGAACAAAATGCAATTCCATTGTACCTTTATCCACATGTTCCCTTATGAAGTGGTACCTAATGCTGATGTACTTTGTCATTGAGTGTTGAACTGGATTACCTGTCATAGCAATAGCACTTTGATTATCACAGTAAATAGGGATTTTAGAAATTCTAACCCATAATCCAGTAACTGATTCTTCATCCAAAGAATTTGTGCACAACAACTTCGTGCAGCAATGTATTCTGCTTCTGCAGTTGATGTGTAAATTGAAATCTGTTTCTTGCTAAACCAAGAAACCAATCTGCCTCCAAGAAATTGGCAGCTTCCACTTGTGCTTTTCCTGTCAATTTTGCATCCTGCAAAATCTGCATCTGAGTAACCTATTAGCTTAAAGTCTGATTCTCTAGGATACCATAATCCCAGATCAGCTGTACCCTTAAGGTACTTGAAAATTCTTTTCACAGCTGTTAAGTGAGGTTCTCTTGGATCTGCTTGAAATCTTGCACAAAGACATGTAGCATACATGATATCAGGTCTACTTGCATTTAGATAGAGTAATGAGCCGATCATACCTCTGTAATCAGTAATATCTACTGATTTACCAGTATCCTTATCCAACTTTGTTGCAGTGGCCATAGGAGTGGATGCATTTGAACAATCTTGCATTCCAAACTTCTTCAACAAATTTCTGGTGTACTTAGATTGATAAATAAAAGTTCCTTCTTCATTCGGCTTAACTTGAAGGCCCAGAAAATAGCTAAGTTCTCCCATTATACTCATTTGATATCTTGACTGCATCAGCTTGGCAAACTTCTTACAAAGTTTGTCATTTGTAGAACCAAAAATGATATCATCAACATATATCTGCAGCAAAAGTAAGTCCTTTCCATGGTTGAGGTAGAATAAAGTTTTGTCAATGGTCCCTCTGTTAAATCCACTTTCCAGAAGAAACTGAACTAAAGTCTCATACCATGCTCTTGGAGCTTGCTTAAGGCCATAAAGTGCTTTATCAAGCCTGTAGACATGATTGGGAAATTTGGAATCTACAAAGCCTGGAGGTTGTTCAACATATACTTCATCTTCCAATTCTCCATTGAGAAAAACACTTTTCACATCCATTTGAAAGACTTTAAACTTCTTGTGAGCATCATAAGCCAAAAATATTCTTATGGCTTCCAATCTAGCAACTGGTGCAAATATTTCATCATAATCAATTCCCTCCTGTTGAGAGTATCCTTTTGTAACCAGCCTTGCTTTATTCCTTATAATTATGCCATCACTGTCAGTTTTGTTTCTGAACACCCACTTTGTACCAACAACAGACCTGTTCTTTGGTCTTGGCACTAGGGTCCAGACTTTATTTCTTTCAAATTCATTTAACTTTTCCTGCATTGCTTGCACCCAATCAACATCTTGAAGAGCTTCTTCCACTTTCTTTGGTTCAGTCTGAGACAGAGAAGAAAGATAGAGACAGTCATTTGATGTAGCTGTTCTAGTTTTGACACCTGCATCAGGATTTCCAATAATTAAGTCAGGTGTATGTGCTTTAGTCCACTTCCTTGCAGATGGAAAGTTATCTCTAGAGCTCGATGCTCCCCCATGATCCATGCTGTCTCCATCAACATTTTCTGATGCTCCCCCTGAAATTATGCTCTCTGAGTTGGATCCTTCAGAATTTGAGTTTCCAGAAATATCAGAACATGAGTTTCCAGAATTATCAGAACTTGGCCCATCAGAACTTGAAGAGCCTGTTGTAGGTTCTGATGCTTCTTGAGATGTGGTTGGATCTTCAATATGCTCCCCCTGCACAGGTGCATTTTTCTTAGGCGTAGTCACCACAGTTTCAATAACATCAGAATTTAATCCATCAGAGTTTGCAGTATCAGGTTTTAGACTGTCAGGATTTAGATTGTCAGGATTTACATAATCAGAATTTAAAACTTCATTTTCGAATCTCAGCTGATCATGATCATTGAAATCTTCAAGTCCAGTAATCTTCTCATCATCAAAAGAGACATTGATAGATTCCACGATAACCCTTGTTCTTAAATTATAGACTCTGAAGGCTTTTGTGGAAAGTGGATATCCAACAAAAATTCCTTCATCAGATTTTAGACCAAATTTGGATAGCTGTTCGAGATGAGTCTTAAGAACAAAACACTTGCATCCAAATACATGAAAATACTTCAGATTTGGCTTCTTTTTCTTCACCATCTCATATGGTGTCTTTCCATGCTTGTTAATGAGTGTAGCATTCTGAGTAAAATAAGCAGTCTGCACAGCTTCAGCCCAAAAGTAGGTTGGTAACTTTGCTTCATCAAGCATAGTTCGTGAAGCTTCAATAAGAGTTATATTCTTTCTTTGAACAACTCCATTTTACTGTGGAGTTCCAGGAGCAGAAAATTCCTGCTTTATTCCATGGTCTTTGCAGAACTCTTCCATAATCAAATTCTTGAACTCACTGCCATTACCACTCCTTATGATTTTCACAGAGTCTTTGACCAATTTATCCAATTGTTTGACATGATCAATCAAGATAGATGCAGTTTCACTTTTTATGTGCAAGAAATACACCCATGTGTATCTGGTGAACTCATCCACTATGACCATAGAATATTTCTTCTTTGCAATAAACATGATATTCACTGGACCAAATTGATCAACATGTAGTAGGTGATAAGGCTCAAGAATTGATGATTCAGTCTTGCTCTTGAATGAAGATTTTCTTTGTTTTGCCTTCTGACAAGAATCACAAAGGCCATCAGGAGCAAATACTGATTTTGGCAGTCCTCTCACAAGATCTTTCTTGACTAGTTCATTTATATTATTAAAATTTAAATGAGAGAGTTTCTTGTGCCAATCCCAGCTTTCTTCAATTGATGCTTTACTCAACAGACAGATTGCAAAACCATCAGTACTTGTTGAAAGCTTGGCTTCATAAATATTACCATGCCTGTATCCTTTCTATTCAACATTGCCTATAGATTTGCTTATAACTTCACAGTGTTCTTCAAAGAAATCCACATGATAACCTCTGTCACATATTTGACTAACACTCAGTAGATTGTATTTAAGTCCTGAGATCAGAGCTACTTTTTCAATAATGACATTCCCAAGATTGATATTGCCATATCCCAGAGTTTTTCCAATATTGCCATCTCCATAAGAAACACCTGGGCCAGCTTTCTCCACAAAGTCTGATAACAGGGCTTTATTTCCAGTCATATGTCCTGAACATCCACTGTCCAGAACTAGGATGTTCTTCCTGTTGCCCTGCAATCACAAAGACCATTAATGATTAGTTTTAAGGACCCAAACTTGCTTGGATCCTTTGGCCTTATTAAGTTTGTTAACATTTGCAGCGGATTTAGCATCAGAGTTTATGTTAACAGTTTTCTTATCAGAATTTGTAATATCAGACTTTGCATCAGAACTTACACTAGAAGGAATAATGCTAACTATCTTTACAGAAGGTTTTATTTGATAATAATCATAGTACAGACTATGATATTCCTTACAAGTATAAATGGAATGCCATAAACTACCACAATGAAAACAAGGATTTGTGGCTTATATCTAACAGACTGACTCTTAACTCCTGACTTTGAGGGTAAGGAGTTTATGTTCTTATTCTTCCTGCAAAAAGAAGTCAGATGGTTAGAATTTCCACAGTTATGACATGTTTTTCTAGGAGCATTAGGAACAGGCTTATAATTGTTACTTTTGTTCACACCTTCCTTTCCATTACTATTTTTCCTAGGTGGCTTTACCTTGTTTACATTTTTAACCTCTTTCAGCTTATGCTTAAGCTGCTTTTTTGTCATTAAGCCTATGTTAACTTCAGTTGGCTTATCCTGTTTAGGTTTGTCAGAAGTTAATTTCTTCTTAACTTCTGATTTCTCAATATCAGTTTTTGCAGTTACAAACTTAACACATGATTTACCTTTGGTTTTTGTTTAACAACTATAGGCTCAGTTTCTACAGTTCCCTTACTGTTCTTATCATCTCCATAACCTAAGCCCTCTTTCCAGTTTCCACTACTAAGAATATCCTGAGTTGCTCTACCAGAGTTAGTCCAAGTCCTGATAATCTCTCTTCCCTTTTCTAACTTAGTTTTTAGAGATTCATTCATTTTTAGCACTTCATCCCTAACATAAAAGGCATCATCTCTATCTTTTTGAGTTTGATGGAACATGACTAACTCCTTTTCTAAATAATCATTCCTCTTTTTATAAGCAAGATTTTCAGAATTAATCTTTCACATATTAAAGTTTGATCTTTATAACTAATGAACATGGTTTTAAGATATCTTCTCAACTCAGTAATATCATCAGTATGAAAGGCATAAGTAGTTTGAGGTACCTTTAAGTCAGCAGTATCAGAACTGCTATCAGCATTTGCCATCAAGGCATAGTTTTCCTCATCCTCTGAATCTGAAGCATCTGACCAGCTTTTCTTCTTTGTGACAAGAGCCTTGCCTTTGTCACTCTTCCCTTTTCTAGCAATCAGGAGATATGTGGCCTTTCTCACCACAACTATAGCATTTAACATTTGAGTAATTTCGTATGTCAGACTTTCCTCCTTTGCCTTCAGATTTTATGAAACCTTTCTTATCGGAACTTGCACCTTTCCTGGAAGACTTCTTTCCTCTCCTGAATTTTCTGTATATAATCTTTGTGATTCCTTTCACCATAAGAGCACACAGCTTCATCATCTCTTCATCAGGGTCCATCTCTGGTATACTCTCAGTTTCTGAGTCATCATCACTATCAAAACTTGATGACTCAGTATCAGACTTTATGATGAGAGCTTTTCCCTTGCCTTTCTTTGAGGCAGCAACTTTGGGACTTTCCTCCTCAGCCACAAAGGCAACTGTCCTTGACTTTCTTACATTCCTCTTGCTTCTTTGTTCCATCTCAAGTTCATGAGTCTTGAGCATCGCACAAATTTCATCAAGAGTTGTTTCATCAAGATTATAGTTGTCACTTATTATTGTGGCCTTCAAATCCCATCTTTCAGGAAGAGCTAACAGGAATTTAAGATTTGAATCTTCAATATCATACTCTTTATTAACTAGTGATAAATCATTCAAGAGTTTGACAAATCTTTCATATAAATCAGTTAATGATTTATCAAGCTTTTAGTCAAAGTGCTCATACTCTTGAGTGAGTATAGTCTTCATGTTCTTCTTGATTGAATTAGTTCCCTAACACCTTGTTTCCAAAGCATCCCATATCTCTTTTGCAGTCTTGCATTGAATTACCATGTTTGACATGACATTATCAATGACACTATACAACAAGTGTCTTACCTTTGCATCCTTTATAATCGATGAGATATCTTCAGCAGTGTAATCATTTTTCTCCTTTGGTACAGACTTTGTTGGCTGACCTACAACTTCCACAGAGAGTTTGGTTGGCATATGTGGTCCTTCATTAATCCTGTCGAGATATTCTGGATCTGTAGCTTCCAGAAACATAGTCATCTTCACTTTCCATATGGAATACTCAGAAGGTCTCAACATGGAAACTCTTATAGTCTCACATCGATTATGGGTTATGGTTTTTGGAGTTTCTTCAGTTTTGGTGGGCTTGGTTGGAGTTTCTTCTTCAGACATGATTGTTTTTGGATCTTAAACTGTATGTGTGTTAACAGATTGCTCTGATACCACTTGTTAGGTCACACACACTGTAGAAGGGGGTTGAATACAGTGTTTACTACAATCAAATCAAATATAAGAACTCAAGTGACAGAACACATATTTTATTCAACACAATAAACTCTGTTACAAAGAACTGTTCTCTCTCAGTGATGAACAAATTATCACGAGAGCTGCTAGGGTTACAAAGAATAATAACTTCGATTAAGATAACACATATAGTGTAAACCCTATGCCTGTGTTTATATACTACACAGTTACAAGATAATGTTCTAATTGATATGGAATATAATTCTGCTTCCTAAAATATATCAACTAGTTATCTTTTCTTCCAAGTATTCTATTCTTCATAGAATTCCTTCTTCATGCATATTTCTTCTTGTATTTGTCTTGATCTTCTTTCCTTTCAATCAGCCGCCTGCCTTATCTGAAAGTCTCCTTAAGTCCTGATATTATCTCTTGATAAATATCTCCTGATAACTTAAGTTCTGATAACTTGAGTTCTGATATCTTAAGTCCTGACTTCAGTATAAGTACTGATCTCCAGTTAAGTACTGATTTGTCCTGTTAAGTAAGATCTGAAAACTTAAACACAAATTATATTAGTCATGACATCACAAATATATCTAACACTAGTACTATATAAATTAATAGTTTTTCAAAAATATTTTTAAAACTTGCCCAGAATCTTTCTTATTATTACCAAAAAGTTCAGTATGTTGTTTTCCAACCGTATCAAAAATTGTGAATTATCTTTGACGCTTTAAATGCTTAAATGCTCTGATTTCAAATAAAATGTATTATCTCCGACCACATATTAAACATTATTTTTAAAATGGCCCAATTTATTATGAACTATGGACCTCTGTATAGCAGTTATTATATTTAAATTTAAATAACTAAAGTGTAATTTTATTTGATATAAAAATCTAAAAATTATTAATTATTAACTTATCTACTAATTAATACATCTCCAAATTAATTTACAGAGATTTTATTGTACTAACTCTTTTTTTTTAAACAAGTTTAATGTTTTTATCAAATGTGAAAGTAGTTACGATGTATCGTTTTGTTCAATTTTTTAACTAAAAAATTAAATTAGTCATACAAGACCTTTATATGGGATATTTAATCTGGACGGTTAATTAAGAACCGATTCGATAGGATATTTTATTATTTTAAGACTATTATAACTACTGTATATTCTTTTTCTGTATCATCGTTTGAATGAAGACACTCGATCCGCCTGACTTTCCCACATGTCCATCGGCCATCACTACCCCTTCTCTTTTTCAGGTCTGAATTTTTCGCGTCCCTTCAATCCTCGTCTTGCTTATTTCTGCTGAAACTTCTAGCGAGAATAGGCATTTTAGTATACAGTGCTCGTGTGTGGCACACTTTGCTCGCAAGCGGCTGGCGCACCTCTTCTGATTATTACCCATTTATTCTGGAATAATTTTTTTTAGAAGGGACAATTTTACATATTTAAGCCCTTCACCAAGTCTTTGGTTTTCGGCTCCACCTGTCACCAGGTCAGGGGTCGCCAACTTTTTGTGACCTTTCGTCACCTGAAAATTAGCCTCATGTTTGATCTTACGATTTTGCAGAAATCTGATTCCAAAATAATTCATGAATATCAAATGTTAATTTTCAATAAGTGGAGTTCATACCTGTGTATAAAATTATGAAAGACCTTTAATTTTTGAAGTAATGCTACTTATTCTGAATTAGATCTTAATATGTTTTTAAATAACACATGATATGTATTTATTTGTGAAACTCGTATACATGCACGAGAGTATGTAGAAATTGATCAATAATTTAGTATGTGTCTGGGGTGCCGATATACTCCCTTTATAAGGGCCTCGGCCCATTCAAAGTTTCAAACAGAACCTTCACTATTTGGCTAATTTTTCAAACAAGCTCCTAAACCCATGTAAGGCACGGGCAATTCTTATCTATTAATTTTTAAGTAATTTATTTATTTAATATATTTTACAAATATTTGTAGCCGAAGAATGTGAGTATATTTATAAAAAAATGCAAGAACGTATAATATTCAGAGTGATTGTAGTATAAAAGAAAATATTATTTTAATTTTCTTTACCGATCATTTTGCTCTTTAAAATAAAAGATTTGAATTAACTACGCAATAAGAATTAATTCAAATCATTGAAGTAGAGCATGATTATTATTAATGATGGTAGCTAAACATTTCATACCGAGATGTTTTTAATTTTTAACAGTAATAAAAATTTTAAAATTAACTTGAAATGGGCGATGGTCGTTATGTGCGCTGTTTTAAGAGTTTTTTTTTTCTTCTCACCATGTTCAAATATCAGCGGTATTAATTACTTCTCCCATTCAATTTATGGGCATACTCGACGTCACATATTATGTGCTTATGGGGGTATAGATTGATTCTGAATTATTTATTCATAAATATGATTTTATGTTCATAATTTTTAACTAAATATGATTTATAAATAATAATATAAATGTTTGTTGTTAACGGGATTCAAACCTAAGAACTTATATGTATTTTTATAAATAATAATATAAATGTTTGTTGTTGACAGAATTCGAACCTGAAAACTTGTGAAATGTTTTTATAGTATTTGGATCAAACATTTCTGATTATTTGATGAAGAAGATCTGACGATCGTGATGGAAAGAGATAATCAAAATGAGTGGTTAACCAAATTACAAATTATAGCTCATCTCAGTTATTATAGTATAGTATAAATTACATCCAAAATGTTTGAATAAATTTTAATATCACAATTTTTTTAACAAATTTACAAGGAAATTAAAAAGAGCTCTATAACACAATGGTAAAAAACCTAACAAAACTATTTTAAAAATAAAATTAACATCAAAAAATTATTTAGGACAAGTATAAAACAAAGCAAGATTAAATAATAAATAATGTTATCCTTAGTGACTACAAATTAAATACGAATTCCCGATTCAAAACACACTAATGATAGGCAAAATATTTCTAAATACAAATTTTACAATTTCCCAATTATAATATTAAAAAATATTTATATGACTAATTTCAAAACATATTTATTATATCATATGATTTAATTTTTTATAATAAAAAAGTAAATATTGTATTAGTAATAAGATTAGGATTGTTAAAATAAATTCGTGCATCGCACGAGTTATAGGCTAGTACTATATAAATTAATAATTTTTCAAAAACATTTTTAAAACTTGCCCATAATCTTTCTTATTATTACCAAAAAGTTCAGTGTGTTGTTTGCTTTAAATGCTTAAATACTCTGATTTCAAATTAAATATATCATCTCCGGCCACATATTAAACATTATTTTTGAACTGGCCCAATTTATTATGAACTATGGACCTCTGTATAACAGTTATTATATTTAAATTTAAATAACTAAAGTGTAATTTTATTTTATATAAAAATCTAAAAATCAATAATTATTAACTTATCTACTAACTAATACTTCTCTAAATTAATTTACAGAGATTTTATTGTACTAACTCTTTTTTTGTAAACAAGTTTAATGTTTTTATCAAATGTTAAAGTAGCTACGATGTACCGTTTTGTTCAATTTTTTAACTTAAAAATTAAATTAGTCATACAAGACCTTTATATGGGATATTTAATCTTGGATATTTAATCTGGGCGGTTAGTTAAGAACCGATTCAATAGGATATTTAATTATTTTAAGACTATTATAACTATTGTATGTTCTTTTTCTGTATCGTCGTTTGAATGAAGACACTCCATCCGCCTGACTTTCCCACATGTCCATTGGCCATCACTACCCCTTCTTTTTTTCAGGTCTGAATTTTTCGCGTCCCTTCAGTCCTCGTCTTGCTTATTTCTGCCAAAACTTCTAGCCATAATAGGCATTTTAGTATACAGTGCTCGTGTGTGGCACTCTTTGCTCGCAAGCGGTTGGCGCACCTCTTCTCATTATTACCCATTTATTCTGATATAATTTTTTTTAGAAGGGACAGTTTTACATATTTATGCCCTTCACCAAGTCTTTGGTTCTCGGCTCCACCTGTCATCAGGTCAGGGGTCACCAACTTTTTGTGACCTTTCGTCACCTGCAAATTAGCCCCATGTTTGATCTTACGATTTTGCAGAAATCTGATTCCGAAATAATTTATGAATATCATATATTAATTTTCAATAAGTGGAGTTCATACCTGTGTATAAAATTATGAAAGACCTTTAATTTTTAAAGTAATGCTACTTATTCCAAATTAGATCTTAATATGTTTTTAAATAACACATGATATGTATTTATTTGTGAAACTCGTATACATGCTCGAGAGTATGTAGAAATTGATGAATAATTTAGTGTCTGTTTGGGGTGTCGATATACTCCCTTTATATGGGCCTCAGCCCATTCAAAGTTTCAAACAGAACCTTCACTGTTTGGCTAATTTTTCAAACTAGCTCCTATACCTGTGCAAGGCACGACAATTCTTATCTATTAATTTTTAAGTATTTTAATATTTATTTAATATATTTTATAAATATTTGTAGCCAAAGAATATGAGTATATTTATAAAAAAATATGTAAGAACGTGTAATATTCAGAGTGATTGTAGTATAAAGAAAAATATTATTTTAATTTTCTTTACCGATCATTTTGCTCTTTAAAATAAATGATTTGAATTAACTACGCAATAAGAATTAATTCAAATCATTGAAGTAGAGCATGATTATTATTAATGATGGTAGCTAAACATTTCATACTGAGATGTTTTAAATTTTTAACAGTAGTGAAAATTTTAAAATTATCGTGAAATGGGCGATGGTCGTTATGTGCGTTGTTTTAAGATTTTTTTTATATTTTCTCACCATGTTCAAATATCAGCGGTATTAATTACTTCCCTCATGCAATTCATGGACATACTCGACGTCACATATTATGTGCTATGGGGGTATAGATTGATTTTAAATTATTTATTCATAAATATGATTTTATGTTCATAATTTTTAACTAATTATGAATGATCCTTTGCTCTTATTATAAGATCGTGAATGGATATACAAATATTTTGGTAAAGAGAATAATCCTCTTCTTTAAATATTTTTGTCTCAAATCTATTTCTTTACGACATCCTTCCATAGATGACTAAAAAAAGTACCGAGTTATTTTTGTATCGGCCAATCCCCTTGACATTTTACTCCTCTTAGGATAAACTTGAATATTTGATTGTGTTGTAAGATATATATAAATTATATGTCAATTTTAATGGTAAAAAAGTAATCAACCAAATTACCAAAGTAATGAAAATGGAGGGTAATCAATTGACTTGTGAGTTATAGATGTGTTGAAATCTGTGAAGGGTTTGGTTCGGTCGGTTTGTATTCGGTTTAGAAATATTAAAACCAAACTGCAATCATATTATTGGACCGGTTTTTATTCAGTTTGGTTATTAATTGGTTCGGTTTTTGATGGTGCAGTCTGGTTCAGTTTTGTTATGTCTTGGTTTCGGTTTCAGTTTTTGGCCCGAGTTTGCTCATCCCTAGAACAGTTACAAACATGTATAATAAAATCTCGATGAATGAATACATTCGTGAATGTAATTTTCTTATTTACCGAGGTTATTAATTTATTTGATGAGTTTATTTATTTATCGAATGTTCGTCTATCGATACTGTATATTTTATGATTATGAATATCCTACATTATTCTTTTATAAAATTAGTATAAAGAGGTTAACATGGTTCAATGGTTACAGAGAAAAATATATTTCTAAAATTATTATGATTAGAAGATCTTGCTTCGGTTCGTTGATTAGAATGTTACAGAAGAAATTTGGGTTTAAAATGAATTTTTTTATTAAAGTTGTCTATGAACTCTAAATTTAACTATAAATTAAAAGTTGTACAATTATAAAATATATACTCCTGTTGTTTTGCCCTAGTGTATATATAAATGAGTTAATTAATCAAGTCTCAAATCATTATATTTTATAGATATATTAAAATAAATATCAAATTAAATATAGAGTAAGACACGGCGTAAATAAGTAACCTCTACATCAACACTTGATGTTATCAAGACTTACACAAATCTGTCTCTAGCTCAAGTGGTTGATATGCTAAATTTACAAATAGTTGACTTGGGTTCGATTCCCATCCAAAACAATAATTTTAATATTTAATAAAATACAGGGGCAAAATAGTAATTATGAATAGTAATTCCAAACAGGACTGTTAGGAATATGTTATATACTTGATGATATTTTACCAAAATACCTTAGTAGATTTAATTAAGTGTAGTTGTAGCTTTCAACGGATAATCTTACTCTGTCATCCATTGAAAGAGTAGCTTATGTTTAAATAAGTTTTTGTAGCACATTCTTGTATACTGTAATGTCTTAGGGAATTAGAAGTTGTAGGATATTCTAAGTCATGCTGGCTACTAGAATAATATGTAAAATAGGTTGGCTAATTGTAAATATTAGATGTCTTGTAATTTTGCATAAATAAAATTGAGTCAACTGTTATGGAAGTGCTTTCAACAGATGTTTCTACAAGGCTTTGATGGATAACCCAAGTCTCAATCAACGGATGATCCAATAGAGTCTCGACGGAAAATCATCAGAGTCTCGACGGATAACAAATTCAAATAGGAGTTGATAGTGACTTGACAATCACATGGGTTGATTGTATATAAAAGGAATTTGGCAGCCTATTAGCAGATTTTTGAAAACAAAGAAGCATTTCCATTTCCACGCTTACTTGATTAAATACAAAGATGATTGACAGAGAAATGAAGAAACATGTGATTAGACTTAGAAATTTTTGTTTTATTAGTTTGTCTTTTTTATATGTAACTTGGTGATATATAAACCAAGAGTAGCAAGTAGATAACTATCGATTGAAATCACTGAGAATTAGATAAGGCAAAATCTGTTAAGAATTTCTCAGTTCTTATTTTGTAAATTTACTTGTAAGCAGCTGTATGCATTCTTGCATCACAGAGTTCTCAATCAATATATATCTCTGGTGAAAAGATCAATCCACCAGAAAGTTTTAAATCTTTGTGTTTAATTACTTTGTGTTTTAAATACATTCATATTTCATTCCTCACACTTGCATATTCAAACACTGATATACTTTGATAAAGAAGTTTCTTTAATTTTGAAAAGAAACCAAGAATTACATTCAACCCCGCCTTCTGTAATTCTATTGTCAGATTGTTTGGGAATAACAATTGGTATCAGAGTGAGCTCTTGACACATTAAGAGTTTAAAGATCAAAATAGACTAACAATATGAGCAGAAAGGATGTTGGAGTGAAGATCCCTTTTTCTGGATAAAGAAAACTATCACCATCGGAAGGTGAAGATGCACCTTCATCTACTCTCACAAGATGAAAGCTATGTAAGATGCATAGAGAATGATCCTCTTGTTCCTAGAAGGGTAGCAACTGATGTTGAGAATGCTACTGGAAATGAACAGACTATCCCAAAGCCAAGGTTAGAATGGACTGATGAAGATATTGAAGCAGTTCACAAGGATAAGAAGGCCATGAACATTCTGTTCAATGGTCTTGATGGTGATATAATTGATAATGTTATCAACTGCAAGACAACCAAGGATTATTGGGATACTATTCAAATCATATGTGATGGAACTGAATAAGTGAGGGAAAACAAGATGCAACTCTTAATACAGCAATATGAGTACTTTCACTTTAAAGAAGGTGAATATCTAAGAGACATTTTTAGTAGGATTCAAAAACTACTAAATGCACTGAAGTTGCATGGGAGAGTCTATCTAACAAAAGATTCGAACCTAAAATTCCTTAGATCTCTGCCAAAAGAATGGAATCCTATGACAGTCTCTCTTAAAAACTCTCAAGAGTATAAAGAGTTTATTTGGAAAGACTATATGACATCTTAAAAACCTATGAGCTCGAGATGGAGCAGGATGAGCAGTTGGAAAAAGGAAGAAAGAAAGGTGGATCTATTGCACTTGTAGCTGAACAGGACAGGGGGAAAAGATGAAGGTTGAAGTTGTGGAATCTGCACCAAACTCAAGAATTTGTGAAGGCAAAGGGTTAATAGAAGATGTTGAAGACTGTACCAGTGAGGATGAAATGGAGGATCTAGATGAACATCTGGCTTTCCTATCAAGAAGATTTTCCAAGCTTAAATTCAAGAAGAACTTTGGAGCAACCAAGCCAAATAGAAATATGGTGGATAAATCTAAATTTAATTGTTTCAAATGTGTCTTGAGTGGTCATTTTTCCAATGAATGCAGAAAGCCCAATTCTAAGAAAAAGAAGTTTGAGCCAGTTGACTATAAGAAGAAATACTTTAAATTGCTCAAACAAAAGGAGAAGGCTTTCCTGAATCGGGAAAATGATATGGCATCAGATGGAGAAGACGAAGATGAAGAACCAAGCTATATCAACCTAGCCCTGATGGCTAAATCAGATGAAACAGAAGTCAGTTCCTCAAGCAATCAGGTAATCACCACAAACCTAGCACACCTTTCTAAAGATGAGTGTAATGATGCTATAAATGACATGTCAATAGAATTATATCACTTGCATGTTACACTTAAATCACTCACTCAAGAAAACACAAAAATTAAAGATAATAATCTGTTTTTAAGTGAGAGAAATGCTGTGCTAGAAACTCAATTTGTTGAATTTGAGAAATTGAAGTTAGAGTATAAGATTGCCAAAGAGGAATTGACTGAATCTTTAAAGAAATAGGAGATTTTGAGAAAGCAGCTTGAACGAGAGCAAGATGTAATCAAGGCTTGGAAGTCATCAAGAGATGTACACACTCAAATTTCCAAGGTTCAAGGTATAGATTCATTCTGTGAACAAGCCTGGAAAAAAAGCAAGGAAATACTGGATCATGTGTTGGTGGAAGGATTATCAACAGATGTGGAATCAACGGATGATGAAGATTATCCGTCAAAAGCCAAAAGGGATTATCCGTCGAAAGATAAGGAACCACATCCGTCGATTAAATAGAAACCAATTAGCAAATACAAGCTAGCTAAACTTAATAAGAAATATGGATCAGTTTCCAAGAACTTTATTACAGGAGAATCAAGTCAAGTCAAGGAGAACAAAAGAGTAAATGTGGGGCATCTATCAATGAAGCAACTGAATGACAGATTGGAGAAAATTGAAGTCAAGGCAGACTCCAAAAGGAAAATTAATAGAAATGGAAAAGTAGGAATTAGCAAACATAACAACTACACACATTTAAATATGCACGTATAAAAATATGTGTTAAGTGTGGTAGTGTAAATCATTTGTCTGTTAATTGCAAATCTTCTATGCTTGCACCCATGTCTGCACCTCCCTCATTTCCCAACATGCCCACAATGCTTATGAACGTTATGCCTACACAAAATTTGAATGCATAATTTACTAATATGCCATTTGCACAAAATCCTTACTATGCTGCATTTAATATGCCTCAAATTCCATTTAACATGTCATACTGGAATAACATGTTTGCACATAATATGCCATTTCATGTTAACCAACCCGTGCATGATAATTTAGCAATTACGAATGATTTTCAAAGCCCTAATCTAATGACCAAGGTTGAATCTTCATCGCCTAAGTCAAATGTGGAAAAGCCTAAGAAAACTAAAAAGAAGGCTAACAAGGCAAGACCCAAGAAAACTTGGGTACCAAAATCAACTTGATTTGACTTTGATGTGTGTAGGGAAATACAAAGAATATTTGGTATCTGGATAGTGGCTGCTCAAGGCACATGACTGGAGATTTTACCGTGCTCACTGATTTCAAGGAGAGAGCTAGCCCAAGTATTATTCTTGAAGATGACAACAAAGGGTATACTATGGGATATGGCTTGATTTCAAAAGACAATGTCATCATTGAAGAAGTTGCCTTAGTTGATGGACTCAAGCACAATTTACTGAGTATCAGTCAACTTTGTGACAAAGGCAACTCTTTAACCTTCAATTCAGAAGCATGTGTTGTTACAAACAAAAAGAAAAACAAAGTGGTTCTCACAGGAGTGAGAAAAGAAAATGTGTATCTAGCTAACTTCAACTCATCCAATACAAATACCATTACTTGTCTTTTCTGTAAAGTGTTAGTCGCTAAACACGCGCTAATAATACACGCAAGTATACACGTTCGCAAGTAGTATGAGATGTAAATCAGATTCGTTCCCACAGAGACTGGTTTGGTTAACTAATTAATTTATGCACTTAAGCAACAATGTATGGTTATTATTCAATGCTAAGACGATAACAAATTGAGATTGTTTATAACTAAGAATTAATCTAACAATTATAACTAAGGGAATAATATTAATTGAATTAATATATATGACAAACATGGGATTCTAACTTCATTAATTACTTCATTCAATAGCCTTTTCGTTCTTAACCTTTGCATGTAACGGTGATGACACTAATCAGATAACACGAAACTGATAAACGCCAACTTTCATTGCGCGAATACCATACTATCAGACATCCACAAAGGAGATAGAAGCTGAATAGAAACTAATTATATTGAGACCCTATATGTCTATAGAATTTGACAACATAACGGTTTAAGCACAACTTATCTATCTTGATTACATAGGGCAAGTAAGATGGTTAAAATTACCCACAAATCATGCATAGCAAATACATGAACCTATGCTAGCATGGCAAGTTCTAAATCCTTAAATTCACTTTCGCTTCATTAAGCATTAGCACGCTATCTTATAAGTTCGCGACGCTCATAAGATGAATACACACAACCAATACTAGGTTATCATACAATCACCACACACTAAGGCATCGAAACAAATTAACTAAAGAAATCCATAAATAAATCCGCTAGAACCCCACGATAACGATTAGCCCATAATCGGACTCATCATCAATGTGGGTTCCGATGAAAATATGGTATAATAAACGTAGTCTTTATAACGAATAATCAAACAAAGTTAACACAAGAGTACAGGTTTAACAAAACAAGAAACGAGCATCCAAGATTACAACTCAAAACAAAGATTCACAAGAATAAACTAGATCGTCTTCGCCTTTGTTAAATAGTGTTATAGGTCTCTTGTCGTCTTCTCCTTAGCTCTGATATGTCTTTGACTTGATATCTTATGAAAATGACCTAAAATTGTTTATATAGCAGCCCCATGCAATGTATAAGTCTTTCTCTCAAAAGCCAAGTAGAAACAGAATTCTGTTATCCCGACACGGCGTGGCCACGCGCTTGATCAGCGTGGCGGCTCTCTGATGTTTGGGTGCGGTCGCGCGCTTGATCAGCGCGGGTACGCTGGGCTTCTGCCAAAACTTTCACTTCTTTTTTTTCTTGCAGTTTTGAGCCGGTCTTCGTGAGCTTTATTCCTAGGACACCATCCTAACACCATATTAGCATCAAATCAATGCTAATTCACCTGATTTTCAGATTAATGCCTGAAATGTAAAAACACTAGAAAACACATTAAAACACCAATAACTCGAGTAGAAATACACCAATTCAAAGCTGTACGGAGCGTAATAAAATGTCATAAATGCCACTCAACATACCCCCAAACTTGAATTGATGCTTGTCCTCAAGCATAAACAGACTCAAAAAAACAAGAAATAAAAATGCATGAATGCAACTAAATTAATGCAACGATCCCCATAGAATAACTAAACTAATCAACGAGCAACACCCCAACAAATGCAGTTATTCGTATAAAGATCAACCAAACCTCACAAATCAATCTACAAACCAAAGACGTGCGTATGTGCAACTGCTTACAGATATACTATCGCAACTAGATCAACAATCATGACTCACTACTTATCCAAGCAATCGCAAGTTTAGAAATAGAATAAAAACTAGACTCAAAATAACTTATAACACTTCAATTCTTATATCGGAGTTTAACATGGATTCACGCTTTTATTCACAACAAAACAACACAAGTATGTTTATTTGATCGTGCAATGAGTGAGGTCCACAAAAAACTTATACAATAGTACCCATGTAGCGAGTGTTAGGTTAGCGGATCCCAGACTATAAAAGCCTTAGGTCACTAGGCACAAGTCCCCTAAGAACTTAATAACTCGAGTACTAAAGAGCCCATTCGTGATCAATTATACATATCATATTTTTTTTTCTCTTTTTTTTCTTCCTTTCTTTTCTTCCTTTTTTTTTCTTTTTTTTTTCAAATTTCTGAACGAGTGTGTTTCGCTCCATCTCATTCAACCCTAGACTACTCATATAAATATGAGCCGGCTACTAGCCATTTGACACCTAGCCACACAACTAGGAATGAAATCCAATTCTCTCCAATTTTTAAATAACCATGTCTTTTATTATTAAGAGAATATCCTAAATTCTAAATATAAACAAGCAATTAAACCATGACCATGATCTAGCATTCTAGCAACCTATAAGACTTAGTGAAATCCATTTGTCTCTAGCATGTAAATTAATTCGATAAGAATTAACATCACTAAATATGACATCACTACACTAGCATCAATATCACAAAATAATCAGAAAAATCATCTAAGGGATCAATGTTATTATGCACATGCATGCAACTACATGAACAAATTATCATAAAAACTACCAAAAATAAAAAAAACTACTACATGGAAAAATATGCAAACTAAATGCACTAAACTATCATGAATATGCAAACTAAATGTGACACACACAAACATATTCCTTCAACTACTACCCCCAAACTTAAAATATTCACTGTCCTCAGTGAAGGTAATAGTAATAAATCAGGCATACCTACTGCGAATCAGAATCATCACCCTCAACAGGTGGAGTGTCAGGTGTGTCAGGAGGCGGATACACGGAATCCTCACCAAATACTGGCCACTGGATGTCAACACTGGTGGCTCTAAAAGCTATCCCAATTGCCTGGGTGAGATCATGTGCAAACCGACTATGGATGTTGTGCATCGCATCCATCCTCCCCGCCAGACGCCTATACTGCGTCGAACTCAAACCAGCTCCAATATCTGCTTCAGCCTCCTGCTGCTGCTGCTGCGATGAACCAGCCTCCTCTCCCAACTGAGCTCTCCAACTGCTCTACGGGCCTGCGAAGAACCTCCTGCAGTAGCCTGATCCATGGGTACACCACCTGGTATATGAGCATATAAATAACCAAGCCCCTTAGGATCGGGCTTCCCTCCATACCACTCATGCATGCTCAACAATATAGAACTGTCGATAGGAGAACTGGAAAGCTGCAGCTGCTCATGTGCGGGCCAATGAACACCAACTGCCACACACAGCTTCGTCACAACAGACGCATAAAGTATAGCACTTGTGGTACCTCCTCTCAAGAACCTCAAAGTCCCTTGATAAATAACCATCCCCAAATCAATGTAATTGCCCTGAAGAATACCCTATAGCAGACGAGCACACTCCATAGTAATCTCATGCACATGCGAAGATGGCATGATGTTAGCACAAATAAACGAGTTCCAAGCCCGTGCAAACATGTTCATGTACGACGCCGGGAACGTGGAGTAATCAGTAGTTCCCCTCTTGAACTTCTAGTGAGTCTTAGGCACACACGGAGTTGTAACGATCAGATCCTAGTCAAAGTCCTTGGGCGTCTTATCGTTCCACGTGTCCTGACCGGCTTCCTCGTAGGCTGCTCAATCATCCTCCTAATGGCATCAACACTGTACTCTACAGTCATCCCCCTAACCACTGTGAAGCCATTCTTCTCCGCCTTAGCATTAGCATAAAACTTCTGCACAACACTCATGGGCACAGCAGCGGGAGCCTCACAAAAAGGAACCCAACCCATCTCAAGAATCATCTCCAACAACTTACCATCCTTCCATGATGGCAGAAAACCTCGCTCTTTAGCAATAGGCTTCGAGAGAAGCCTCGTGTACTCCTCTTCAGCCTCAGGAGTAGAAAACCTTGGCCTCACACCACCCGTAGATGAAGAATCGGTGGTGTTGCTGCCAACTTGCGTTCTTTGCCTCTTAAGTGCCATTGGGATTGAATAAGAGAGAATAAAAACTAAATATTTGAGAGAGATTTATGTTTGAGAATTTGTGAAGTGGTGGAGAAGTTTGTGTATAAGTGTGTGTATTTATAGGTGGTGCTGTGAAAATTAGATATGGAATAGAAGTGGGAATTGAATATGGGAATCGTGGGAATAATGGGTATGATTTGGAGAGGGAAATTTGGGATGTAGAAGAGCAAAATTCGGGTTAAAACTGATTTTTATAGTTAAAATCCCGAAATTCCCTTAAAACTACTGTTTTTATTTTTATTTTTTTCAAAAAGGGACCTGGCACGGCCGCGCGCTTGGACAGCGCGGGCGCGCTCACCTTCTGGAAAACCGGCGCCTCTGGAAAAACAGCGCGGCCGCTCGCTGGATCAGCGCGGGCGCGCTTGACTACTGAAGTTGGCCCTCTAATTTTTTCTTTTTCTGATTTTTTTTGTGTTTTTCTCCTTTCTTTTTGCTTACTCTACCTACTAATATACAACAAACTTGGGTTGCCTCCCAAGAAGCGCTTTTTTACGTCGCTAGCTCGACGTAGATCCTTGAGCTCAAACGGACAGTAGAACGGCACAAACCACCTCGCGGTTTGCCTTGTCACCATAGTAATGCTTCAACCTCTGACCATTTACCTTGAATTCTTGGCCCGGATCACCTTCAAAAATTTCCACCGCTCCATGCGGAAACACAATTTTGATTATGAAGGGCCCTGACCACCTTGACTTCAACTTTTCAGGAAAAAGACGGAGACGAGAGTTGAACGAAAGAACTTGTTGGCCCGGTACAAATGAATTGAGCACTAGACCCTGATCATGCCACCTCTTCACTTTCTCCTTGTATATTTTATTGTTCTCATAAGCTTGAAGTCAAAACTCGTCGAGTTCATTCAATTGAAGCATCCTCTTCTTTTCAGCTGCATCCAAGTCAAGATTCAGCAGCTGAACTCAAGCTGAAAGAACAAATAAAGAAGCTTGATGCAAGAATTGAGAAGAAATTTGGTCCAATTGCAAGTAAAGACAAATCCGTGAAGCACTATACACAATTGAGACCAATTCCAATAGATGTAATGAAGTTAGGAAACATGAAAAGAGGTCAGACCTCATCTAAAAGACAACAACATACCATTATGATTTTGAAGCCTAAGAAACACTCATCAAAATACTCAAGTATAAATCTAATGGACCTAGTCTATGCAACTCCCAAACCTGATGAAAAGAAGATGCTAGGTCACTCAATTGCAAATTACAAAAATCCAAGAGACTCAGTTTTGAAAAAAAGGGTAGCAAAGATCTACAGGCATGGCAAACTAATTTATGTGATGGCTGGATATCCTCAATTTGGAGAAGCCAAAAGAGAAGAAAAATTGAGGCTCAAGTGTCAGAAAAGGCAGGCTTCCTTAGAAGCAAAGAAACAAGCTGAGAAGCCTGCTACCAAGTCATAAAGTGAGAAGCCTGCCACCTTAACCGAATTGAGAAGCTTGAGGAACCAAAGCATAAATCAGGATGGGGGTATAGGAAGGAAAGAGCCAAAAGGAAGCTGGTATTTGAAGAAGAAGAGGAAGAACCAAAGCCAATTCAGTCTACCACCACAAATCAACCAACTATGCCCACGATGGAGCAAGTTGAAATCAAGGTCCATCCCAGTGTGAACTTTCATGATGAGCCAATCATTCCCAAGGTTGAACCAATAGACTAGGAAATCCTACCTATTCCTGAGCTGAATATCTGTTAGTTGCTAAACATGCGCTAAAATACACGTAAGTATACGCGTTCGCAAGTAGTACAATGATATGGTTATTGTCCAATGCTAAGACGATTAATAAATTGGGATTATTTTTAACTAACTTAAGCTAACAATTATAACTAAGAGAATAAGAATGGTTGAATTAATATATATGACAAACATGGGATTCTAACTTCATTAAATACTTCATTCAATAGCCTTTTCGCTCTTAACCTTAGCATGTAATGGTGATGACACTAATCAGATAACACGAAGCTGATATACGCCAACTTTCGTTGCACGAATACCATACTACTAGACATTCACAAAAGAGATAGAAGCTGAATATACACCAATTATATTGAGACCCTATATGTCTATAAAATTTTACAACATAACGGTTTAATGCGCAAGTTATCTATCGTGATTACACAGGTCAAGTAAGATGGTTAAAATTACCTACGAATCATGCATAACAATAACACATGAACCTATGCTAGAATGTCAAGTTCTAAATCCTTAAATTCACTTTTGCTTCATTAAGAATTAACACACTATCTTATAAGTTCGAGACGCTCATAAGACGATAAGCAATCAACTAAAGAAATCGATAAATAAATCCGTTAGAACCCCACGATAACGGTTAGCCCATGATCGGACTCATCATCAACGTGAGTTCTGATGAAAGCATGGTATAATAAATGTAGTCTTTATGAACGAATAATAAACCAAATACAAAATAAGAGTATAGGTTCAAGAATAAGAAAACTAGCATCCAACGTTACAACTTAAACAAAGAACCACAAGTTAAAACTAGATCTTTTTCGCCTTAGTTGAATTATGCTAAAACGGTCTTCTTACGCCTACTTCTTGTGCTCTCGTATATCTCGCTATAAAAAATGAGCTTAATTATGTATATATAGCAGCCCCATGCAGAGTAGAAGTCTTCTGGATCAAAAGCCCAATAGAATCATGATTTCTTTTCTCGACATGGCGCAGCCGCGCGCTTGACCAGCACGGGCGCGCTGAGCTTCTGGACTTTGGGCGCTGGTGCGTGCTATCACAGCGTGGGCATGCTGACCTCCTGGTGAAAATTCTGACTTCTTCATTTTTCCTTGCTGATTCAAGCCGGTTTTCCAAGAGCTTTTATTCCAACACCTCCCAAACACCAAATTAGCACCAAAATAATGCTAATTTACCCGATTACCTGGATAATGCCTGAAAATGTAAAAACACCAGAAAACACATTAAAAAACAACTTGAGTACAAATACACCAATTCAAAGCTCTACAGAGCGTAATAAAGTGTCATAAATGCCACTCAACATACCCCCAAACTTGAATCGATGCTTGTCATCAAGCATAAACAGACTCAAAGAACAAGAAATAAAAATGCATGAATGCAACTAAATGAATGCAACGATCCCCGTAGAATAACTAAACCAATCAATAGCAACATCTCAATAAATACAGTTATTCGCATAAAGATCAATCAAACCTCACAAATCAATCTACAAACCAGAGGCGCGCGTGTGTGCAACTGCTTACAGATATACTATCACAACTAGATCAATAATCATGACTCACTACTCATCAAAGCAATCACAAGGTTATAAATAGAATAAAAGCTAAACTCAAAATAACTTATAACACTTCAATTCTTATATCGGAGTTTACATAGATTCACGCTTTTATTCACAACAAAAAAACATAAATATGCTTATTTGACCGTGCAATGAGTGAGGTCCACAAAGACTTATACAATAGTACCCATGTAGCGGATCCCAGACTATAAAAGCCTTAGCTCACTAGGCACAAAGTCCCCTAAGAACTTAATAACTCGAGTACTATACAGTACACTCGTGATCAATTTTACATAACACTTAAATACTCTTTTTTTCTTCTTTTCTCTTTTTTTTCTTCTTTTTTCTCTTTTTTCAAATTTCTCAATGAGTGCGTTTCGCTTCATCTCGCTCAACCCTAGACTACTCATATACATATGAGCCGGCTACTAGCTATTTGACACATAGCCACATAACTAGCAATGAAATCCAATTTTTTTTTCCAATTTTTAAATATCCATGTTAATTTATTATTTAGACAATATCTTAAATTCTAAATATAAACAAGCGATTAAACCTTGACAAACAAACAAACCATGACCATGATCTAACACTCAAGCAACCTATAAGATTTAGTGAAATATAATTGATTCTACCATGCAAATCAATTCAATAAGACCTAACATCACTAAATACGACATCACTACACTAGCATCAACTTCACAAATTAATCGTAAAAATCATCTAAGGGATCATGTTATTATGCAAATACATGAACCTACATGAACAAACTATCATAAAAACTACCAAAAAAACAAAAAAAAACTACTATATGGAAAAATATGCAATCTAAACTAACATGAATATGCAAACTATATGTGACTCACACAAAACATATTCCTTCAACTACTACCCCCAAACTTAAAATATTCACTATCCTTTGTGAAGGTGATAGTAAGGAATCATGTATACCTACTCCGAATCAGGATCATCACCCTTAAAGGGTGGAGTGTCAGGCGTGTCTAGAGGTGGATACACGGAGTCCTCGCCAAATATTGGTCACTGGATGTCAACACCGGTGGCTCTGAATGCAGTTCCAAGTGCCAGGGTGAGATCACGTACAAACCGACTATGGATGTCATGCATAGCATCCATCCTCCTCGCTAGACGTCTATTCTACGTCAAACTCAAACCAGCTCTAACCTCTGCTTCTGCTTCCTCCTGCTCCTGCTGCGACGAACCAGCTTCCTTTCCCAACTGAGCTCTCCATGCTACTTTCCTTGCCTGTTGCATCCCACCATCAAAAGTCTGATCCGCTGGCCTACCACCTGGCAGATGATCATATGAATAACCAAGCCCCTTAGAATCGGGCTTGCCACTATACCACTCAATCATGTTCAACAGCGTAGAATTGTCGATAGGAGCACTGGGAAGCTGTAACTTCTTATGTGCGGGCCAATGAACACCAACTTCCACGCACAACTTCATCACCACGGATGCAAAGGGTATCGAACTCATAGTATCTCCTCTCAAGAACCTCAAAATCCCCTGATATATAACCATCCCCAAATCAAATAATCGCCCTGAAGAATATCCCACAATAGACGAGCACGCTCCACCGTAATCTCATGCACATGAGAAGATGGCATGATGTTAGCACAGATAAAATAATTCCAAGCCCGTGCCAACCTGTTCATGCATGACGCAGGGAATGTGGAGTAATTAGTCGTTCCCCTTTTGAACTTCCAGTGAGTCTCAGGCACACACAAAGTAGCAGTGATCAGATCTAAATTGAAGTCCTCCGGAGTCTTATCATTCCAAGTGTCCTGACCGGGCTTCCTCGCGGGCAGCTCAATCACTTTATTTATTGTATCAGCACTATACTCCACAGTCATCCCCCTAACCACCGTGAGACCATTCTTCTCTGCCTTCGCATTAGCATAAAACTCTCGCATAACACTCATGGGCACAGCAGCGGGAGCCTCGAAAAAAGGAACCCAACCCATCTCCAGAATCATCTCTAACAACTTACCATTCTTCCCTGATGGCAAAAAAACCTCGCTCCTTTGCTAAAGGCTTCGAGAGAAGCCTCGTGTACTCCTCTTCAGTCTCTGGAGTCGAAAACCTCGGCCTCACACCACCCGTAGATGAAGAATCGGTGGTGTTGCTGCTTACTTGAGTTTTTTGTCTCTTAGGTGCCATTGGGATTGAATAAGAGAGAATAAAAGAAAAGTGTTGAGATAGATTTGTGTTTGAGAATTTGTGAAGTGGTGGAGAAATTTGTGTATAAGTGTATGTATATATAAGTGGTGAGAATAGAATTAGATATGAAATAGATTGGGAATTGATTATGGGAAGCGTGGGAGTAATGGGTTTGATTTGGAGAGGGAAATGTGGGATGTGGAAGAGTAAAATTCGGATAGAAATTGATTTTGTAGTAAAAATCCCGATTTTCTCTTCACAAACTGCTGTTTTTATTTTTTCTGAGTCGGGACCCGGTGCGGCCGCGTGCTAGACCAGCTCGGGCGCGCTCACCTTCTGCAAAATAGGCGCGGCCACTCGCTAGATCAGCGCGGGGGCGCTTGGTTTCTGGAAAAACAGCGCGGGCGCGCTCAGCTTCTGAAGTTGGCCCTGAATTTTTTTATTTTTCTGATTTTTTTGTGTTTTTCTCTTTTCTTCTTGCTTCCTCTGCCTACTAATGTACAACAAACTTGGGTTGCCTCCCAAGAAGTGCTTGTTTTACGTCGTTAGCTCGACGTAGAAACTTGAGATCAAACGGACAATAAAACGACACTAACTACCTCGCTGTTTGCCGTGTCACCATAGTAATGCTTCAACCTCTGACCATTTACCTTGAATGCTTGACCCGGATCATTCTCAAAAATTTCCACCGCTCCATATAGAAACACAGTTTTGATTATGAAGGGCCCTGACCACCTTGACTTCAACTTCCTAGGAAAAAGACGGAGATGACAGTTAAACAAAAGAACTTGTTATCCCGGCACAAATGATTTAAGCACTAGACCCCTATCGTGCCACCTCTTGACTTTCTCCTTATACATTTTGTTGTTCTCATAAGCTTGAAGTCGAAACTCGTCGAGTTCATTCAATTGAAGCATCCTATTTTTTCCAGCTACATCCAAGTCAAGATTCAACTTCTTTAAAGCCCAATACGCCTTATGGTCGAGCTCCACAGACAAATGACATCCCTTACAATACACCAACTGAAACAGTGACATTCCCAATGGAGTCTTGTATGTTGTTCTATACGCCCAAACAGCTTTATCAAGTTTCAAAGACCAATCCTTCCTTGATGGACACAAAACTTTCTCTAAAATGTGCTTGATCTCTCTGTTAGACACCTCAGCTTGACCATTTGTCTGAGGATGATAAGTTGTAGCAATGCAATGATTCACATTTATATCTTTGCATCATAGTAGTGAATTTGCGATTGTAAAAATGCGACCCCTCATCACTGATTATGACTCTTGGAGTTCCAAACCTTGTGAATATCTGTTTGTGAAGAAAATTAAACACCACTTTTGCATCGTTCGTTGGCAACGCCTTAACTTCAACCCATTTCGACACATAATCGACCGCCAACAAGATGTACTGGTTGTTACAAGATGTGACAAATGACCCCATAAAGTCAATTCCCCAAACATCGAATACTTCAAACTCGAGAATCACATTAAGAGGCATCTCATCCCTCTTAGACATATTACCCACATGTTGACATCGATCACATTTCAAAACAAACTGATGAGCATCTTTAAACAAAGTCAGCCAAAAGAAACCTGCTTGAAGAATACGAGCTGTTGTCTTTTCTCCACCATAATGTCCTCCATAAGCCGTTGAGTGGCAATCTCACAAGATCCCCCCCCATTTTGCTGTAAGGAATACATCTCCTAATGATTTGACCAGCTCCTTCTCGAAAAAGGAACGGCTCATCCCACATATACCACTTCACTTCATGTAGAAACTTCTTCCTCTGAGCATATGATAAGTTGGAAGGCATGATATTACTCACAAGGTAGTTCACAATGTCTACAAACCACGGTTCTTCCTCTTGCACTCTAAATAGCTGCTCATCGTGAAAAGACTCATTTATCAATGTCTTATCCAGTGAAGTAACATTAGGGTTTTCTAAACGAGATAGATGATCAGCGACTTGATTTTCAGTCCCCTTTCTGTCCTTGATCTCTAATTCAAATTCTTGAAGCAAAAGAACCCATCTGATCAATCTAGGCTTCGAGTCCTTCTTCGAGACGAGATAACAAATTGCAGCATGATCAGTGAAAACTGTCACTTTAGTCCCAAGTAGATAAGATCGAAATTTCTCAAAATTATAGACAATAGCCAAAAGTTCTTTCTCCGTAGTAGTATAATTCAGTTGAGCACCATTCAAGGTCTTACTAGCGTAGTAGACCAAATGAAATATGTTGTTCTTTCTCTGCCCAAGAACTGCTCCAACTACATAGTCACTTACATCGCACATCATCTCAAAAGGTTCATTCCAGTCAGATGCAGTTATGACAGGTGCCGTGATTAAACTCTTCTTCAGTGTCCCAAAAGTGGCAAGGCACTCATCATCAAACTTGAAAGGGACATCTTTCTTTAGCAAACTACACAAAGGCTTTGAAATCTTAGAGAAGTCCTTGATGAAACGCCTATAGAAACCCTCATGATCAAGGAAACTGTGAATTTCCTTAACAGAAATTGGTGAAGGAAGATTTTCAATGACCTCCACCATGGCTTTGTCCACCTCAAGACCTTTACTAGAGACCTTGTGCCCAAGAATAATGCCCTGTCGTACCATAAAGTGACATTTCTCCCAATTGAAAACCAAGTTTGTCTCAACACACCTCTTGAGAACATGTCCAAGATTCTGCAAGCATTCATCAAAAGAATCACCAAATACAGAGAAGTCGTCCATGAACACCTCCATATTCTGGCCAATCATATCAGAAAAGAAGGCCATCATACATCTCTAAAATATGGCTTGTGCACCACACAGACCAAAAGAAACCCATCTGAAGGTGAAAGTACCAAATGGACAAGTGAAGGTAGTCTTCTCCTGATCCTCTGGAGCGATACAAATCTGATTATAACCCGAATAACCATCCAGAAGATAGTAGTACTCATGACCAGCCAACCTATCGAGCATCTGGTCAACGAAAGGTAGAGGGAAGTGATCCTTCCTAGTGGCCTTGTTCAGCTTCCTGTAGTCCATAAAAACTCTCCATCCCGTGACTGTTCGAGTAGGAATGAGCTTATTTTTCTCATTAGCCACAACTGTGATACCTCCTTTCTTTGGTACACACTGAAATGGACTCACCCAAGAACTGTCAGAAATGGGATAGATAATCCCTGCATCCAACCACTTAAGAATTTCCTTCTTCACTACTTCCTTCATGATGGGATTAAGTCTTCTTTGCTGCTCAACTGTAGGCTTGCTACCTTCCTCTAACAGAATTTTATGCATGCAATAAGAAGGGCTACTTCCCTTAATATCTGCTATGGTCCAACCAATTTCCAATTTGAAATCTCTTAGAATCCTCAAGAGCTTCTCCTCATCGCTACATGAAAGGTCAGATTCAATAATCACAGGCAGAGTAGATGCATCACCTAAAAAGGCATACCTCAAATGTTCAGGTAAAGGCTTAAGCTCAAGAGTAGGAGTTTTTTCAATAGATGGCTTGAGGCGTTTAGGAGCTTTGTTCAATTCCTCCATTACAAAAGATTCAAAAGGCATGTCAATCTTCCTCTTCTAAGGAGAAGCATTCAGATATTGCAATTGCTCTTCACCTTCATCATCTTCACTGTCTGAATTCCCCAACAAGGCCTTCTCTAAGGCATCAGACCTTATTAATTGATTAAGTTCTGAAGTAATCACAGAATCAACCAACTCCACCTTTAAGAACTCCTCATTTTCTATAGGAAATTTTATAGCATTGAACACATTAAAAGTTACATCTTGATCCAACACTCACATTGTAAGATCACCCTTCTGCACATCTATCAAGGTTCGGCCAGTAACCAAGAAAGGTCTTCCCAAGATTATGGGAATCTTCTTATCCTCCTCGAAATCAAGAATTATGAAATCAGCAAGGAATATGAGTTTATCAATCTTGACCAAGACATCCTCCACAATACCTCTAGTATATGTAATAGAACGATCGGCCAACTGCAAGGTCATATAAGTCGATTTTGGGTCAGGAAATTTCAACTTCTTGAAAATTGACAAAGGCATCAGATTGATGCTAGCTCCCAAGTCATATAAGCATCTGTCGAAAGATACTTTTCCAATAGTACACGGAATAGTGAAGCTTCCAGGATCTTTTAGCTTTGGAGGCAACTTCTGTTGCAGCACAACACTACATTCCTCCATAAGAGCAACAGTCTTTAAAACATCTAGCTCCACTTTACGAGAGAGAATACCCTTCATAAACTTTGTGTAACTAGGCATCTTCTCAAGAGCCTAAGCGAAAGGTATGTTGATATTAAGTTTCTTGAACACCTCCAGAAACTTCTCAGATTGCTTATCCAACTTTTTCTTCTGTAGCCGCTTAGGAAAAGACGGTGGAGGATAGATCTATTTCTCCCCTGTATTATCCTCAAGAGGAGTGTGTTCAACAGTAGTCTTCCTTGGTTTCGCTTCTGCTTTCCGCTGTTCTACTTCTTCAGCCCCGGTTTCTTCCTCCAAAACTTGAGTTTGTTCGGTATTCGCAACCTTTCCAGACCTCAAAGTGATTGCCTTCACCTGCTTCTTAGCTTCCCTCTTTCCTGGTACTTTAGTGTCACTAGGTAGTGTACCCGGTTGACGATTTAGCAAGGCATTGGCAATTTGTCCAATTTGATTTTCGAAGGTCTTGATAGAAACAGCTTGGCTTTTGCACATAAGCTTCAACTCCTTTAATTCAGATTTTTCGTTAGCTTGTTGCTGTCTTGGTGCATATTGCGGTTGCTGAAAACCAGGGGGTTATACTGCTTAGTTAGGTACTGCTAATAAGACTGTTGAACTGCATTCTGAGCATTGCTCCAGCTGAAATTAGGATGATTGCGGTTGTTAGGATGATAGGTAGCTGGCACAGGTTGTTGCGATCGCTGAAAGTTGCTTACGAACTGTGCTGATTCACTAGAAATAGCACACTGATCAGTCTCATGGGTACCAGCACAAAGCTCACACACACACTAGAGATTGATTAACTCCATAATTAGCCAAAGTATCCACCTTCATCGTCAAAGCCTTAAGTTGGGCAGCTATAGCAGTTGCTGCATCTAACTCCAGAATTCCTGCTACTTTTCCCTATGTCAGTCTCTGGGAAGGATTCTGGTATTCATTAGCAGTCATCAGTTCAATTAATTCATAAGCTTCATTGTAGCTTTTAGCCCACAAGGCTCATCCTGATGCTGCATCGAGCATGGGTCTAGAAGTAGCACCCAATCCATTGTAGAAACAGTTTATAATCATCCAATCAGGCAAGCCAAAGGTGTGGGCACTTCCTTAGCATCTTATATCGATCCCAAGCCTCACACAGAGATTCTCCAGTTTGCTGAGCAAACTGAGTAAGAGCATTCCTGATTGCAGCAGTCTTCACCATAGGAAATAATTTAGTGAGAAACTTTTTGTAACACCCCCAAATCCGGGGTCGGGGATCCGGGTTGTCACGAGTTCCATTTCCCTTAATAATACTTAATCTTAATAATCAACCAACTACTGCGTACTGTGACCCCACAATATACATACACACCACAAGTTATAGTCTTAGAGATAAATATCCAAAAATAACACAAGTCATTTTATTCCACAATTATAAGCCATTACACCTCAAAAGGGTTTCTGAATAAATTTACATATTCCTTGCCATTATTACAATTCATAATTATACATAAGTCTGGCACAACAAAAGTTGAAAGCCTATCCTATTGGTAGTTCCTACCTCAACTACAACGGCATCAACGCCTACTGGAAATTACGGAATATTTCCTAACCGCTCACGAATTGGGAGCTTGATCCTGTTCATCTTGTCTATCTGTTATTGTATGATGAAAGAAGAAAGCAAGGGTGAGCAAACAAGCCCACCAAAATAATATGTATAATAATTAACAATATATGAGCATTCTCATAGTACTCGTGAAAGTCTTGGTCAAGAAGAAATAAACCAAGTTTGATATCTTAATGCGACGAAGTCGCAAAATATTCAGTATATATACACATATATACTTCTCAAATCTTTGAAATCCTCTGACATGTATAATATACACAGAGTTCCAGTTTATAACTGTATAAAAATATCGTTGCAAGGTGATCTCATATATCTAACCTTGTCTCAACTTTGTCATGCATAAGATAATCATTAACCAGATATAAGTTTAAAAGATGAAGTTAGAAGATACTCCAATATACTTATATCTTTTTCCGAATACTACTTGAACTACCACCGTTCAAGGTATAAATAGTTCATCCCATAGATGAAGCTACAAGACAAAACTTATATAGAATCAATCTTTGAAATATCATTAAAATGAAATGAACTTACGAAATACTTCATTTGATGAAAATATCATTTGAAAACTCGATCATGCCAACACTCAACAATCACCCAACCTTAGCCTTTCTTTCGAAGTGCTCTGCGTAGTGTTGCAGAAATATCTAACTGGATGATGAACTCATTACGGGAGTTTGCCGTGCCAGGAAGACCACTCACGATGATCAGTCGCAGTAGTGCAACCCCACCATTTTCTACATGTAGAGGAGAACAGTCGGATTTACTTGTCGACTGAACGCTGGACTCCTAAGTAATGGACCGTCTTAGCGGAACTTCTGGGCCATTTGGGCCAATATAATAAGGCTGGGTTGGCGCCACTCGACCACTTACGCCACTTCTAGTTCAGATGAAATCCATGACTCTGAAATGTAAAGCTCGTCCCCCCTTTCCCCAAGTAGAAACTTGTTGATACGGCTCCACCAAGAAGTCGTATCTAGTTAGAAAGGAAAGCTCACCGATATTTCCCAGGCGATGCCTGTTAATGGATTAACTTATTCCAAGAATTTTACTTCCCGAGTGTTGGGTAAGTAATCAAAAACTCTTTTATCAAAACAGCAACCTTGTTGCGAATATAAATCCCTCAGATTTTTGAGCGAGTATTTAAATCCCCTTCGAAAGGAAGATCTTAAATTTGAAAACGAGTTTTGGGATCCGCTCTAATTTTCCAAAAATAGTTTTGATAAATTTTGAAAATAATCTCTGGAAATATTTAAAGTAAGAATGATTTGATAGTATCAATCATTTTCCGAATACTTGGCGAATATTGACACATTATTTTTTAAGAAAATAAAGAATATTATTTAATAAAATAAGCGGAGTCATAAGTCCTCGAATGAATATTCAAATTAATATTCATTTATTAATAGAAATAAAATGAGTTTAATAAGTAGAAACTCTATTCAAATAATTAAACTAGTCTTTGATCGTAATAGAAATCTTAAATGAATATTCAAAAAAATAATATTCACTTATAATATAAAACTATCGAAGAAACATTATTCGATTAATAGTTTTGAAAACTATTTATATATATATAATATACTCGGGAATATCGCCTCCCGGTTTAGAAAAATATTCAACTCTGGGTCCCCTATACTAAGGGTATACGCAACTACTGCTTATCACTAGCATATGTATTATGCAGTTTATAAGCATTTGAATTGATAATAAAATATCAAGATTTCACAACATGCATATATATACCATATCAACATGCTCCAATATATCGCAAGATTTGCTAATAACAACCATGCACTTATCTCAAGATAATGCATCAATATATTTACATCACAACAACAGTATAACGGGTAGAAAACTTGCCTGAGTGTTCCGGGGTAGACTTAAGCTTAGAGTGGGTCCGGTAACCTATGAACAATAACATAAGCCGGAATTAGACCACAGTCGCTTAAGAAAGTATTCAAAACTCACTCATACACTAACGGTCGCTACGGTCACTTATATGCTTAACAATTTGCGTTACTCGCTTGCGTACCCTCAGCTCCACCAATTTTAATAATTTAACCGTTACGAATTTTAAGGCGACTCTTTCGCGAATACTCTACCAACTGCCTAACCCACCTTACATAATTGTTTCGTAATCCAATTAGTCTTTTAAGGGGCTTAAACAAGGTCTCAAAGTAAAGGTTCGTTCGCGAAACCCCGTAACTTAAAACGGTCGTTTCTCCTAAACCGTACATCGGAACCAAGTGAACCACATATCAAAACAAAGCTTACAACACGCTCTAGCTAATAATAGCAATGTTACAAGTTGGTCAGTGAGTTATCTGGTCCGAGATTCATGTACAACAGTCTAAGGAAAACGGGCATTACTACGGCTATGTTTAAGAGTTTTCCAAGTTTCTCACTACATCAAAACCTCACCAAACAACCCACAATTATTAACACATCAAAACCTCAACTAAATAATACTATACCAGTCCTTATTCTCCAGATTCTTCATCTCAACCAACCACAATCAAGTTATATTAACTATAACAAGATTCATTCACCAAATCACTCCAAATTCAAATCAAACTACTAATAATCAAAGATCATGCTTCTCATTTAGAAAACCAACCATCAAGCTCACTAATAATCAAAGTAAAGGCTAGGGTTTGAAGTTTATACCTTCCTTGGGAGGTGTTAAGTTGCTAGAAATCCTTAGGGAGCCTCCTACAAGCTTGATCTTTCCAAAGAAATCAAGAACACAAAGTTAGGCTTTGAAGTTTCTAAAAGTCCGATTGAAAGAACTATAAAAATGAGGGTCTTACCTTGCTTATTTGGACGAGACTTGTGAAAAAGAGTTGTAGGCATCTCAATACCTTTCCAACAAGCTATAGAACACAACATTTGAGTGAGTATTGAGGGAGATATGGTAGTTTGAAGTTGCTGGGTTTGTTTTGGCCGAGAGCTTTATTCTTGGAAGCAAAAGTCAACTCTCCTTCTTTTTGTTTTATGAAATAATGCTTGGTTGCTTCTCTTTTTGTCTTAGCAAATAATTTAAATTTTTTTACCATGGTTAATTTTGCATGGTCCAAAATCAACCAACAAAACAAAATCCCTTTGTCATGCTTATGTCATCAAGCTTGTGTCATCTTTTTACACTTGCCTTCCCTTTGTGGTGTGATGACATCATCACCCACTAACCTTTTTGATTAACCCTTAATTATTTGGCTAATGACCGCTTATCTGTTATACGGTTCGCTTAACTTTCGTTCTCGTTCGTCGTATGAGGGATTATATCCGGGATCTTATTACTTGGGTTCCCCTAAACCTTTCTCAATATTTTATATTCCTTTTATGATCCTCTCTTATAATCCTTGAATTTAAATCCTTTTAATCATGCTACCTTATACTCAATTCTTTCGGTATCTGGTGGATTTTCGGGAAAAATCAAACTGTTCGAAATTTGATTCTGACGATCTTTACATACACTCATTTACTTTATGGAATACTAATATGATCTTAGAATTTCCATAACAGTACTCCTATATAGCGTGGTCTGATAATTTTCCTTAATCAACATCATCAGCAAAAAGTTATTATTCATCAGTGTTTCAAAAATTCCAAAAATTGGGGTTATTACACTTTTGAGTAAGATCTTCCCAAGTAGTGATAGACCCTGGTGGTAGAGAATGTAACCATCACTTAGCTTTATCCCTCAGAGAGAATGGGAAGAGTCGCAGTTTAATAGCATCTTCAGTCATACCATTGAACTTGAAAGTGTCACAGATCTCGATAAAATCCATGATGTGCATGTTGGGGTCTTCTGTAGGAGAACCCCTAAACTGAACTGAGTTCTGTATCATCTGAATCGTGCTTGACTTGATCTCAAAAGTGTTAGCCGAGATGGCTAGTCTGATGATGCTCGACTGAATATCATTTATCTTAGGCTGAGAATAGTCCATCAAAACCTTAAGGATTTCTTCTTGATCTCCCATCACTACTAAAACTGGTTCCTCGACTTTCTTTTCTTCTTCTACCTTCTCTTTGTCCTCAACAACTTCCCTTTGAACCACTACAGCTTCTTCCTCGGCTTGATCCAGAGTTCTCTTATGAGCCCACAAACGCGTATGCATACACGCTGGCTAGAGTACCTGAAATAAGGCAAGGAAACAGATAAGTAACAATGTCCGAGTCAATGAACTTTAACGACCACTATGACAAACACGTAAATTAAAAATTAACACCGCAGTCCCCGACAACGGCGCCAAAAACTTGTTAGTCGCTAAATACGTGCTAAAATACACGCAAGTATACGCGTTCGCAAGTAGTATAAGATTTAGATCAAATTCGTTCCCATAGAGACTCTTTGGTTATTTAAGAATATGCACATGTGCAACAATGATATGGTTATTATCCAATGCTAAGACGATTAATAAATTGGGATTGTTTTCAACTAACTTAAGCTAACAATTATAACTAAGAGAATAAGAATGGTTAAAATAATATATATGACAAACATGGGATTTTAACTTCATTAAATACTTCATTTAATAGTCTTTTCGCTCTTAACCTTAGCATGTAATGGTGATGACACTAATCAGATAACACGAAGCTGATAAACGCCAACTTTCATTGCACGAATACCATACTACCAGACATCCACAAAAGAGATAGAAGCTGAATAGACACCAATTATATTGAGACCCTATATGTCTATAGAATTTGACAACATAGCGCAAGTTATCTATCGTGATTACATAGTGCAAGTAAGATGGTTAAAATTACCTACAAATCATGCATAACAATAACACATGAACCTATGCTAGCATGTCAAGTTCTAAATCCTTAAATTCACTTTTGCTTCATTAAGAATTAACACACTATCTTATAAGTTCGAGACACTCATAAGACGATAAGCAATCAACTAAAGAAATCCATAAATAAATCAGTTAGAACCCCACTATAACGGTTAGCCCATGATCGGACTCATCATCAATGTGGGTTCCGATGAAAGCATGGTATAATAAACGTAGTCTTTATGAACGAATAATAAACCAAATACAAAACAAGAGTATAGGTTCAAGAATAAGAAAACTAGCATCCAACGTTACAACTTAAACAAAGAACCACAAGTTAAAACTAGATCTTTTTCGCCTTGGTTGAATTGTGCTAAAACGGTCTTCTTACGCTTTTTTCTTGTGCTCTCGTATATCTCGCTATAAAAAATGAGCTTAATTATGTATATATAGCAGCCCCATGCAGAGTAGAAGTCTTCTGGATCAAAAGCCCAATAGAATCAGGATTTCTTTTCTCGACCTGGCGCAGCCGCGCGCTTGACCAGCACGGGCGCACTGAGCTTCTGGACTTTGGGCGCTGGCGCATGTTACGACCGGTATTTTATGTAATATTATTTGTGAATTTGGTATAATATTAAGTCAAATGAAAATATATTCAATGATTGTACGATTGTGTGAGTGAAAATTTCTGCATTATAAATTTGCTTTGGGTAGTATATGATTTTTCAAAGCAAGAGTTTATTTAATTTCTTTATTTTTGATTTATAAGGAATATTCTAAGCTTTGGAAAAATCTTCTTTTAAAAGGCATTTTGTTCACAAATTTTGAAAATGATTTTATAAAGTCTCTAAAAATCCAAGTTATTTTATGGTATAAATTTTATAATTTTTGAACTTGTATTTTATTTTATAAAAATAAATCTTTACAAATTTTATTTGTTATAATTATCAAATTACATAAGAAACCATGCATGCAAATCATCTTTCTATCCTCTCAAAGGGCAAATAAGACTTTTCCAACCCCACTAACTCATTTGATTATTACCAAATTACTACCTTAGCCTTGCATGCAAAATGGCCTAACTTTAGCCAAGGGACATTTTTGTAAGTTCTCACTTCCACTCATTATTTGTCAACCAAATAGCATAAAACAAACAAATCAAAGTGGAGAGAAGTCATTCATCATTTCACACTCCAACACACCACAAAAATTTCTCTCTTCTCCCCCCTCCCACATTACTCTCGGCCGAAGGCCAATTCCCCACCCCCCCTTTCATTTTTCAATTCATTCTTCATCTTCCCAAGTGTAAATCTTTTACCTACATTCATATTACATACTTTCCAAGTATTTTGTGACTTGGAAGTTGAAGTTCCATGGATGCATGTGTAGTTCTTATGTGATCTCCAAGGAGAAACTCTTGATTCTTGTGAATTCAAGAGCTCTCTATGAGATATATTATATATATGTGCTAACTAAGTGTTTTATGGAGATATCATGCTTTAAAATCCTTTGCATGCTACTGAAATCTCATTATAAATTTATGTTTAGCCATGCATGCTAGTTTTAAGACATTAAAATGATGATCAACCATGTTTTGCATGCTATTCTTTTCGAAATCATGTTGTTATCTATAAAATTCCAAATAGATGTGCTTAAATAGATTGTTTCCATGATGAATTTCTTATTAATACTTAAAAGGAGTTATATTTCATAATTATTAAGGATAAGTATTAGGTGCAAGTCGATTTTGCAAGCATTTACAACTTTATGCCTAGCCGAAATCTTGTTATGTGCTTTCCATGAGTTGCATGTTATATAATTAGTTGCATGTTGTTGTTTTTAGGCATGGATGATCTCACCCAATGTTATTTTGAGAATAAAGGAGTTAGTTCAGTAGAATACCATGTATAAGTCTTTGTTTAAGTTTTGAGTTGTTGTTAGATAGGTTTGTCAAGTCAAAGCCTTGGAAAAATGAGAGTTATAGTTTCTGCAGAAAAATCAGTTTAGTACCCTGAGGTTTAGAGTGAGTTTTGACCATGTCATTGGTGTGCACTTTGAGGCCCAAGCTACCAGAAGTTAGTATGGGGAGTATATAATAGGTTTTAGGAGTTGGTTGGAGGTTTGCATGTCATTTAGTTAGGTGCACAAGTAGAATAACAAAATCTGTCCAGCAGGGGGCAGTTTTGTTGCAACTTAGAAATAGGGAGATTTGGCCATGTCATGGGTAGGCCCTCATTAGGCCCAATTGGGCCTTAGTTAGAGGGTATGTCAGAGAAGTTTTTCCAACCATAGTTCATAGGATATGAGCTAGAACCATGTGTCACAAGTTAATTCAAGTCAGGGCATTTTCTGCCCAGAAAAGCAGGGGAACCTTGGACTTTTAGCTTAGGCCCAAGAAGGCCCAAGCCAGGCCTTTGAGCCACATCAAGCTTATGAGATGCCCTTAGGTCAGGAGAGTCTTGTGTAAAAATTTTGAAGAAAAACTTGTAGTTTAAGAGTGTCTAATGCACTCAAGAAACCTTAGTTACCATTCTGAAATTTGCACCAGTGAGCACTTTCACTTATCACATAGCTTTAGAACACTTAGAAGTGAGTATTAGGTCGACCACCATAGTTGTAAGATAGTATAAGGTCAGTAGAGAAAAAGGCACAAGTGAGGGTCAATAGGTTTTGGATAATTTAGGAAAGGCACATTGAGTTAGGAAGCCCAAATTTGAAGACTTTGTTTAGTTAGTGACCAAGTGACTTAAGTGGTGAGTCGAGATCATCCAAGCCTAGTGTGGCATTATGGTGTATATGATGTTATTTGGTATTAATATACAATATGTGATTATGTGGCTACGTGTGTACATTTGAAAATATAATGGTGGATATGAATTAAGTGCGTATAGGCCTAAGTGCCATCCATGTTTAATTTCGGGTTGTAAATAGGTTAAGATGGTAAGAATATATTATAATGAGGATTATTATTATTTATGTAGGATCTCGAGACGAGGGAAAACTTGCCATAAAAGTCGAGTGAAGCTCCGGTTGTTGCTCCTACCAGTCAGACCAGACCAGTCTATCTCAAGGCAAGTGATTCAACTTGACCTTCGTATTTACTGTAAACAGTTCATATATATATCGATGCAATTATCCTGAGTCATTTTGATATATTTAAATCAAGCGTATCTTTTGTTTATCTTTGAGTTACATAGAGATGCCATGAACCCTCGAGTATGTATTGCAAGTAGTTCAAAAGTCTTTCATGATAGTTTAATGCCATGATAAAATAGAGATTTGTTATAATACTTTATTGATCCTTTTAATTATCATGCTATTGATCCCTGAGAAATCTTGATATTGCACCCTGATGCTTTGATTCAACTCTTGAAATAACCTCGATAGAAACTTTATCTTGATACCTAAAAGCCAATCATTTCTTAAATTCATTCATGATTGTTTGATAACCCTATCCTTACCCTAAAGCTTGATACCCTGTTATATCTTGAGCTGATGATCGCTTTCTTTATATTTTAACACCTCTATCCTATTGGAACCAGTGATGCTTATCTTCTTGATGTTCTAATACCTATACCTTGTCTACAACCATTGCTTTAAGCCTAGTTTGGCATTACTCTTTCATATTATCCAATAGCCTTGTTCAATTTCCTTGTCAAAGTTCTTGTTTATGGAAACCTCTCAATTACCCTAATATAGTAAAGTCTAGTGGATCATGGCCCTGAGATTTAGTGTCATATTTCCAGTGTTTCAAGTTGATCTATAATCCCTTGATAAAAATGATTACAGTCGAAAGAGATTTTGTCATAAATCGACATCAGTTTTTAAAATGATTAAAATGTGGATTTTTCAGTCCCAAAGGGGGATAAATGTTTTCTTTGAATGGTGGATCTGGACTGAGACGCGAGTCCTTTCCACACTTATATTAGGCTTAAAAGTTGCCTAGGGATTCCCAATAATGTTTTAGAACCCAGCGAGGTTCGGGATTACTTCGCGGCTGATCACCGGCTGTAATCCGTAGCGTCATAAAATGATTTTGATTAAGAATGATTTTAAAATTTGTTTTGATGCAAGCAAAATGATGCCAACTCACATAAGTTTTATCTCTCATTATCATTGATTATGTCTTTCCATTGTCATTCCTAAAGGTATATCTCGATTTATGTTTTGCGTTGTACTATTAGCACTTGTTGAGCTTTTGGCTCACTTCTTGCTTTACCCTTATATTACAGCTAGCAGCTATGGTTAGATTCAAGCAGACTGCCCGTAAGACCTGTGATGCTGATGCTTATGTTCGAGCTCAGGTAGAATAAGTAATAATAGTTGTGTGAGGACTCGGTATTTGTAATCAGATGTAATAGTTGGTAGTGTTGGGTTGTTCCAAACCCTAAACTGTAAGATCTTGGATTTTGGTTGTGTATTCTTCATTAAAAAGATGTAATAGCTATATTTATTTCGCTATTTAAGTTGGGGGTGTGACAGGTTTTGGTATCAGAGCTACGGTTTAGAGTCCCTGGACAGCCCAAATAGGTTATAGGATTTATGTGTAGGTTATAGATATTATGCGAGAGAGTAGGTTAAGTAAATTATTATTAATACTCCTCTTATTGGTTGTCAGCAAAGGGCGCATTCCTCGTCATCCTCTGGGTCGGACGACACTATTGCTTTCTCCGTGTATGCTGAGTTGAGGCGCGAGTTCGACATGCTTCAGGGCAAGTACGACCGACTGATAGACCGACTGAAGAACGTGTATCCGGACAGCCGAAACTATGAAGGGAAGCCCAAGGAGCAGATGACTGCGAGACTTGAGACCTTGGTTCAGTACGTCAACACTAAGCTTGAGGAGATGCCAGTGCACCGGGACCGTACCAGCCAGTATGTCATTCAGATGGTGGCGGATGAGCTCCAGAGCATTGTGAAGACGCTTCGAGAGGAAAAGACTACCAAGCCCCGTTCAGATGGAGTGAAGCCTTAGTTCTTTCCATTTACCTTTCATGTTGTTGTACTATCAGACTCTATGGAATCCCCAGTTGTTTCCGTCTTTCCTTTAAATAAGCCTGTTATTCCTAGAATCAGACTATGTCCCAATCCTATGTACTGTGACCTTTAAAATTTCAATAATTATGTGCTATTGTTCCATTTGCTCTCAACTGTTATTTTATGTTTTTATCATCATATCTGCTTAATTTGGAAACTTGACCCCATATGTAAACAAGAATGCCATGCGATACCCTCGAATCATTTTATCATTCATATCTGTTTTGACACAACTCTTATTTCAGGATCATGCCTCCCAAAAAGAAGAACCCAACAACCACCTTCACCACAGACCCAAATATTCTTCGACTACTGGAAACCTTGCAACAGCAAACCAATGCTATAGCTCAACAACAACTAACTCTTCAACAACGAATTGAAAACCAAGATAACCGTGAGCCACACCAACCACCTGAACCACCAGTACCACCTAGAAAAATTGTCACTTTCGAAGCTTTTCAGAATGTGAATCCACCTGTATTTCATGATACCACTGATCCAGTGATAGCAAACACATGGATCAAGGAGATGGAAAGGGCTTTTGAGTTGGTACAGTTAGGAGACGATCAGAAGACGCCGTATGCCACTTACTTCTTGAAGGGAGAAGTCATCTATTGGTGGGAATCAGTAAAAGCTATGGAAGTCACTCAGCAGGTTTCTTGGGAGAGATTTAAAAAGTTATTTCTGGACAAGTATTACCCTAAGTACATGCAGAATCAGATGGAGCTAAAATTTCTTGAGTTGAAGCAAGGGAACATGACTGTATTGGAGTATGAGAAGAAATTCACTGAGTTGTCAAGGTTTGTGACAAAGTATACCAGCACTGAGGAGGAAAAAGCAAAGAAATTTTAGCAAGGATTGGAGCCTTGGATCAGAGATAGGGTGGCTATGTTTGAGCTTGAAACTTATGCGGGAGTAGTACAGAAAGCTGCTCTGATTGAGAATAATAGGATGCAGCCAAGGAAAGAGAGGGATAACAAGAAGAGGAAGGTTCCATTTTATGGAGAAAAGTCTGAAGCTGGAAGTTCGCAAGATCGGAATGTAAAGAGGATTGGTTTCCAGAAGGGCGGAAATTTTCAAAGGAAGGGAAATTTGGGCAAAAGGCAAGAATCAAAAGGGAACAATCAGGCAAGCCAAGGGCAAGTTGGAGAAAACAAGTTCCAGAGGCCAGAATGCAAGCACTGTGGAAGAAGGCACCCCGGAGTATGCAATAAGCTGAGTATGACCTGTTATAGGTGCAATCAGAAGGGACATTTGGCAAACGAGTGCAAGATGCTGAAGCCAGGAGTTACGTGTTACAAGTGTGGGAAGACTGGACACATGGCTAGGGAGTGTAAGGCAACAGGACCAGTCAGAGCTCTGATGAACGTGGCAAGTACCAGTGCAAGCGTGCCAGCTGAGGTATTGGCATTACCTCCACCACCCGCACCAACCCCGCAAGCAACAACAAGGATATTTGATCTAAAGATGAAAGATGCTGTTCAGAATTCTGAGGTGATAGCAGGTACACTTTTACTCAATAATGTCAAAGCTAAAGTATTGATTGATTCGGGAGCAACAAGATCTTTCATATCAGAATCTTTTGTTGATAAGCTCCAATGTGATAAAACGGTTATGAGTGAGGTAGTAAATGTGGTAATTGCGAACCAAGAGAAGATTCCTGTGAATCAATTTTGTCCAAAATGTGAGATTGATATTTCGGGATATAAGTTCTCAGCCGACTTGATACTCTTCAAGCTGGGAAAGTTTGATATAATTTTAGGAATGGATTAGTTAGGAGAGAATAGCGCTCAGATATATTGTAAGACCAAGAGAGTGTATTTAAAGACGAAGAGTGGAGAGAAGGTAGTATTTAAGGGGCAGAGGCAAGAGCAACTATTTCTTACAATTATTCAGGCTAAGAAGTTACTTAGAAAAGGTTGTGAGTCATTCCTAGCATATGTAGTGGATTCAGAGAGAGGCAGCCCCAGCATGGAAGATATTCCTGTAGTTAATGAGTTCCCCGATGTGTTTCCCGACGAACTACCAGGCTTACCACCAGATCGACAAATTGAGTTCAAGATCAACCTTGCTCCAGGCACGGAACCAGTTTCAAAGGCTCCGTATAGGATGGCACCAGCAGAAATGAAAGAGTTGGCGAGCCAGCTACAAGAATTATTGGATAAGGGAGTGATACGACCAAGTACGTCGCCATGGGGAGCACCTGTTCTCTTTGTGAAGAAGAAAGATGGGAGTATGCGTCTATGCATAGATTACCGGGAGTTGAATAAAGTAACGATCAAGAACCGCTACCCGCTACCAAGGATAGATGACCTTTTTGATCAGTTAAAGGGAGCAAAATGCTTTTTGAAGATTGATTTGAGATCGGGATACCATCAATTAAAGATCAAGGAAGAAGATATTCCCAAGACCGCATTTAGGACCAGATATGGGCATTATGAATTCCTAGTAATGCCGTTTGGATTGACCAACGCTCCGGCCACATTTATGGATCTGATGAATCGAGTATTTAAGAAGTATTTGGATAAATTTGTCGTGGTATTTATTGATGACATCCTTATTTATTCTAAGTCGGAAGAAGAACATAAGCAGCACCTCTGGATAGCATTGGAGATACTCCGACAAGAAAAGTTGTATGCCAAGTTTACCAAATGTGAGTTTTGGTTAAAGGAAGTTCAATTTTTGGGGCATGTTATTGGAAATGAGGGAGTTAAAGTGGATCCGGTGAAGATTGAGGCAGTTATGAGTTGGGAGAGGCCAAAGACTCCTATGGAAGTGCGAAGTTTTCTAGGATTGGCCGGATACTATAGAAGATTCGTCAAGGATTTCTCGAAGATCGCCACGCCATTGACCAAGTTAACCAGAAAGAATCAAAAGTTTGAATGGAGTGCAGAATGTGAAAATAGCTTTCAAGAGTTAAAACAGAAGTTGGTAACAGCTCCGGTGTTGGTACTTCCAGATGATCAAGGGAATTTTGTAATATTCAGCGACGCTTCACATAAGGGTTTGGGTTGTGTGTTGATGCAACACAGTAAGGTAATAGCATATGCGTCAAGACAGTTGAAGCCGCACGAGTTAAAGTATCCGACACATGACTTGGAACTAGCCACCATAGTGTTCGCACTCAAGATTTGGAGACACTATCTCTATGGAGAGAAGTGTGAAATCTACACGGATCACAAGAGTTTAAAGTACATTTTTACTTAGAAAGAGCTCAATATGAGGCAGAGGAGATGGCTGGAATTGATCAAGGACTATGACTATTCGATAAATTACCATCCTGGAAAGGCGAACGTAGTGGCCGATGCGCTGAGTCGGAAGGAGAGATTGAATATGATGATAACATCAAAAGAGTTATCTGAAGAAATCGGAAAATTGGAATTGGAACTTTGTGCTTATGGGAAAGTCAAAGAAGTTTGTCGTGCAATGACCTTTCAGCCAACACTAATGGAAAAGATAAAGAAGTGTCAAGAGGAAGTAATGGAAAAAGAAAAAAATCAGTTATCTGGAGAAGAGATTAATACTAAAAGGGATGAGCAAGGAATACTAAGGTTTTCATCCAGAATATGGATTCCTCATGTACCTGAATTAAAGAATAAGATCCTCCATGAAGCCCACCATTCGAAATTTTCAATCCACCCGGGAAGCACCAAGATGTATCAAGACTTAAAGAAGAACTTTCGGTGGCCAAATATGAAGCGAGATGTGGCAGAATGGGTTGCGAAGTGCTATACTTGTCAGAAAGTAAAGGCAGAACATCAACGACCAAGCGGATTAATTCAGCCCCTGAAGATTCCAGAATGGAAATGGGAAAATATCGCTATGGACTTTATAGTAGGACTACCGCGAACAAAATCCGGACATGACGCAATATGGGTTATAATTGATCGTCTTACGAAGTCGGCGCATTTCCTTCTAATAAATGAGAAGTCGTCACTGGACAAGTTGGTTCATCTGTATGTGCACGAAATCGTATTAAGGCATGGAGTACCCGTATCAATAGTTTCAGACAGAGATCCCCGATTTAACTCGAGATTCTGGAAGCAATTCCAGGAATGTCTTGGCACGAAGTTGAATATGAGCACGGCGTATCACCCGCAGACTGATGGTCAGAGCGAAAGGACGATTCAAACAACCGAAGACATGTTGCGCAGTTGTGCAATCGATTTTGCAGGAAGTTGGGACGACCACCTGCCATTGATTGAATTCTCATATAACAACAGCTATCATTCCAGTATCGGCATGCCACCATATGAAGCTTTGTACGGGCGAAAATGTAGATCACCAACAAGTTGGGATGAAGTAGGAGAAGGAAGAATTCTCGGCTCAGAATTGGTACAACAGTTGCATGACTCAGTCAAGTTAATTCAAAAAAGGTTGCTTGCTGCTCAAGATAGACAGAGGAAGTATGTGGATCCAGCGCGTAAGGATGTTCAATTCCAAATTGGTGAAGCTGTGTTGCTAAAGGTGTCACCTAGGAAAGGGTTGATGAGATATGGCGAGAAAGGAAAGTTAGCACCTAGATACATAGGTCCTTTTGAGATTTTGAGTCAAGTAGGAAAGGTGGCCTACGAGTTGGCCTTACCACCTCAGTATCGGCATGTGCATAATGTGTTCCATGTGTCGTTACTTAAGAAATATAATCCTGACACTAGCCATGTGATAGAATATGAACCCGTAGAAATTCAGGCAGACCTGTCATTTGTGGAGCAACCGGTTAAAATACTCGACTGGCAAGGTAAGAGTCTTAGAAATAAGTCAGTAAAGTTAGTAAAAGTACTTTGGAGGAACCTTAAGGTCGAAGAGTCGACTTGGGAGTGAGAGTCTGATATGCGTTCCCGGTATCCTCATTTGTTCTCTTAGATACCGGGGACAGAATCCCTTAAGGGGGAGAGGATGTTACGACCGGCATTTTATGTAATATTATTTGTGAATTTGGTATAATATTAAGTCAAATGAAAATATATTCAATGATTGTACGATTGTGTGAGTGAAAATTTCTGCATTATAAATTTGCTTTGGGTAGTATATGATTTTTCAAAGGAAGAGTTTATTTAATTTCTTTATTTTTGATTTATAAGGAATATTCTAAGCTTTGGAAAAATCTTCTTTTAAAAGGCATTTTGTTCACAAATTTTGAAAATGATTTTATAAAGTCTCTAAAAATCCAAGTTATTTTATGGTATAAATTTTATAATTTTTGAACTTGTATTTTATTTTATAAAAATAAATCTTTACAAATTTTATTTGTTATAATTATCAAATTACATAAGAAACCATGCATGCAAATCATCTTTCTATCCTCTCAAAGGGCAAATAAGACTTTTCCAACCCCACTAACTCATTTGATTATTACCAAATTACTACCTTAGCCTTGCATGCAAAATGGCCTAACTTTAGCCAAGGGACATTTTTGTAAGTTCTCACTTCCACTCATTATTTGTCAACCAAATAGCATAAAACAAACAAATCAAAGTGGAGAGAAGTCATTCATCATTTCACACTCCAACACACCACAAAAATTTCTCTCTTCTCCCCCCTCCCACATTGCTCTCGGCCGAAGGCCAATTCCCCACCCCCCCTTTCATTTTTCAATTCATTCTTCATCTTCCCAAGTGTAAATCTTTTACCTACATTCATATTACATACTTTCCAAGTATTTTGTGACTTGGAAGTTGAAGTTCCATGGATGCATGTGTAGTTCTTATGTGATCTCCAAGGAGAAACTCTTGATTCTTGTAAATTCAAGAGCTCTCTATGAGATATATTATATATATGTGCTAACTAAGTGTTTTATGGAGATATCATGCTTTAAAATCCTTTGCATGCTACTGAAATCTCATTATAAATTTATGTTTAGCCATGCATGCTAGTTTTAAGATATTAAAATGATGATCAACCATGTTTTGCATGCTATTCTTTTCGAAATCATGTTGTTATCTATAAAATTCGAAATAGATGTGCTTATATAGATTGTTTCCATGATGAATTTCTTATTAATACTTCAAAGGAGTTATATTTCATAATTATTAAGGATAATATTAGGTGCAAGTCGATTTTGCAAGCATTTACAACTTTATGCCTAGCCGAAATCTTGTTATGTGCTTTCCATGAGTTGCATGTTATATAATTAGTTGCATGTTGTTGTTTTTAGGCATGGATGATCTCACCCAATGTTATTTTGAGAATAAAGGAGTTAGTTCAGTAGAATACCATGTATAAGTCTTTGTTTAAGTTTTGAGTTGTTGTTAGATAGGTTTGTCAAGTCAAAGCCTTGGAAAAATGAGAGTTATAGTTTCTGCAGAAAAATCAGTTTAGTACCCTGAGGTTTAGAGTGAGTTTTGACCATGTCATTGGTGTGCACTTTGAGGCCCAAGCTACCAGAAGTTAGTATGGGGAGTATATAATAGGTTTTAGGAGTTGGTTGGAGGTTTGCATGTCATTTGGTTAGGTGCATAAGTAGAATAACAAAATCTGTCCAGCAGGGGGCAGTTTTGTTGCAACTTAGAAATAGGGAGATTTGGCCATGTCATGGGTAGGCCCTCATTAGGCCCAATTGGGCCTTAGTTAGAGGGTATGTCAGAGAAGTTTTTCCAACCATAGTTCATAGGATATGAGCTAGAACCATGTGTCACAAGTTAATTCAAGTCAGGGCATTTTCTGCCCAGAAAAGCAGGGGAACCTTGGACTTTTAGCTTAGGCCCAAGAAGGCCCAAGCCAGGCCTTTGAGCCACATCAAGCTTATGAGATGCCCTTAGGTCAGGAGAGTCTTGTGTAAAAATTTTGAAGAAAAACTTGTAGTTTAAGAGTGTCTAATGCACTCAAGAAACCTTAGTTACCATTCTGAAATTTGCACCAGTGAGCACTTTCACTTATCACATAGCTTTAGAACACTTAGAAGTGAGTATTAGGTCGACCACCATAGTTGTAAGATAGTATAAGGTCAGTAGATCAAAAGGCATAAGTGAGGGTCAATAGGTTTTGGATAATTTAGGAAAGGCACATTGAGTTAGGAAGCCCAAATTTGAAGACTTTGTTTAGTTAGTGACCAAGTGACTTAAGTGGTGAGTCGAGATCATCCAAGCCTAGTGTGGCATTATGGTGTATATGATGTTATTTGGTATTAATATACGATATGTGATTATGTGGCTACGTGTGTACATTTGAAAATATAATGGTGGATATGAATTAAGTGCGTATAGGCCTAAGTGCCATCCATGTTTAATTTCGGGTTGTAAATAGGTTAAGATGGTAAGAATATATTATAATGAGGATTATTATTATTTATGTAGGATCTCGAGACGAGGGAAAACTTGCCATAAAAGTCGAGTGAAGCTCCGGTTGTTGCTCCTACCAGTCAGACCAGACCAGTCTATCTCAAGGCAAGTGATTCAACTTGACCTTCGTATTTACTGTAAACAGTTCATATATATATCGATGCAATTATCCTGAGTCATTTTGATATATTTAAATCAAGCGTATCTTTTGTTTATCTTTGAGTTACATAGAGATGCCATGAACCCTCGAGTATGTATTGCAAGTAGTTCAAAAGTCTTTCATGATAGTTTAATGCCATGATAAAATAGAGATTTGTTATAATACTTTATTGATCCTTTTGATTATCATGCTATTGATCCCTGAGAAATCTTGATATTGCACCCTGATGCTTTGATTCAACTCTTGAAATAACCTCGATAGAAACTTTATCTTGATACCTAAAAGCCAATCATTTCTTAAATTCATTCATGATTGTTTGATAACCCTATCCTTACCCTAAAGCTTGATACCCTGTTATATCTTGAGCTGATGATCGCTTTCTTTATATTTTAAGACCTCTATCCTATTGGAACCAGTGATGCTTATCTTCTTGATGTTCTAATACCTATACCTTGTCTACAACCATTGCTTTAAGCCTAGTTTGGCATTACTCTTTCATATTATCCAATAGCCTTGCTCAATTTCCTTGTCAAAGTTCTTGTTTATGGAAACCTCTCAATTACCCTAATATAGTAAAGTCTAGTGGATCATGGCCCTGAGATTTAGTGTCATATTTCCAGTGTTTCAAGTTGATCTATAATCCCTTGATAAAAATGATTACAGTCGAAAGAGATTTTGTCATAAATCGGCATCAGTTTTTAAAATGATTAAAATGTGGATTTTTCAGTCCCAAAGGGGGATAAATGTTTTCTTTGAATGGTGGATCTGGACTGAGATGCGAGTCCTTTCCACACTTATATTAGGCTTAAAAGTTGTCTAGGGATTCCCAATAATGTTTTAGAACCCAGCGAGGTTCGGGATTACTTCGCGGCTGATCACCGGCTGTAATCCGTAGCGTCATAAAATGATTTTGATTAAGAATGATTTTAAAATTTGTTTTGATGCAAGCAAAATGATGCCAACTCACATAAGTTTTATCTCTCGTTATCATTGATTATGTCTTTCCATTGTCATTCCTAAAGGTATATCTCGATTTATGTTTTGCGTTGTACTATTAGCACTTGTTGAGCTTTTGGCTCACTTCTTGCTTTACCCTTATATTACAGCTAGCAGCTATGGTTAGATTCAAGCAGACTGCCCGTAAGACCTGTGATGCTGATGCTTATGTTCGAGCTCAGGTAGAATAAGTAATAATAGTTGTGTGAGGACTCGGTATTTATAATCAGATGTAATAGTTGGTAGTGTTGGGCTGTTCCAAACCCTAAACTGTAAGATCTTGGATTTTGGTTGTGTATTCTTCATTAAAAAGATGTAATAGCTATATTTATTTCGCTATTTAAGTTGGGGGTGTGACAGCGCACGCTATCACAGCGTGAGCACGCTGACCTCCTGGTGAAAATTATGACTTCTTCATTTTTCCTTGCTGATTCGAGCCGGTTTTCCAAGAGCTTTTATTCCAACACCTCCCTAACACCAAATTAGCACCAAAACAATGCTGATTTACCTGATTACCTGGATAATTCCTAAAAATGCAAAAACACTAGAAAACATATTAAAACACCAACAACTTGAGTACAAATACACCAATTCAAAGCTTTACGGAGCGTAATAAAGTGTCATAAATAACACTCAACAACATCCCAATACCAACCACTTCTAAAAGAAGAAAGAATATACCAAGAAAGCCAGTCAAGTCTATCCCATTCCAATCCAAAAACTTATCTAAACCTAAGCCAACAGTCAAAAAGGAGATCAACTCTTCATATATGACATACAGGAGTTTTCATACATTAATCTTTACTTGGAAGAACTAGATGAAGTGAGAGAAATTGATGGCCACAACAGACTTCCAGAAAGACTAATGTTCAGGTACAAGGGTGGAGAGGAAATCACTTGGTTCTTCATAGGATTCTCAATGAAGGCTACTCTGTCTCAGTTAAAGTATTCTCTACAATCAAGAAAAATTTTGGATTCACCATGGTGGCCAAAAAGGAGATACTCAACAGAATTGAACAAATAAGACAAAACTGGAGAGACCCAAGTGCACTACCAAGAATCTTAACTATTCCTTACACTGGAGTGCACTTGAGGCCATATTGGTTGATGGAGTTCAAGGATGAAATGTTAGGCCCTTGATCAACTGTAGAGGGGGGGTGAATACAGTTAATACAATTAATTAGACAAATCTTCAACAGAATCAACAGTTTTTATATTAACTGATAAAAAATTATTATAATCGTACTCTCAAAATGATGAACAAATATACTTGAGAGCTACTAGGTTATGAGAAAGATATAACAATGTCGCAATATTTATAGCATAAACCTAATATGTGCTTTATATAGAGCATAACTACCAATATATAAGGAATCCTATTCTATTAACAACAAGGAAACCTGTACAATTACTTCTGAGATAAAGTCCTTCACCGCCTTGAGTTCCTATTTCCTTTTCCTTCTCAAAGATCATCTGATATGAAAATTATTGATTTCACCATCCGTTGACATCATCATCCGTTGATATCATTATCCGTCGATTATCAACATCCGTCGATGTCATCATCATCCGTCGATGTTTGTAGTCATCATCCGTCGATGCTTGTAGTCATCATCCGTCGACGCTTCTGATATTTTCTATTTGATATCATCAATTGCTCCTAACAATATCCCCCAACTTGTTCATAATGGAAATATAGACAAGTTCCAATTGATGATTTCAAAACTATCTAAATGCAGGAATCAAGTATGCATATTCAATCTTGCTTCGGTGAATATCATACTTTACTCTTCATCCTGAACTGTTTTTTTAACTTGAGCAATGTCAGAGGTTAATTCTACTTCCTCGGCTCAGAATGCTTCAAAAATCTTCCTTCTTCTACTTTTCAACAGCTTTGGCTTTTAGACTTTGAAATTTTTTGACTTATCTCCTATCTTCTCTTTTCCTTTAAGCTTCAAGTCAACAGTTACTGTAATTTGTGATCTGAGATCTTCTGCTTGACTGGTTTGCCTTATAACTACATTTGGTTGGTCTATTAAAAGGATTATCTTCATAAAGTACTTGAGAAATAACAGCAATATCAGCATTTGCTGTCTTCATAGAATTCTTGAAGTCTTCCTCCATTTGCCTTAGTTGTTCAAGATCAACTCCATAATTTTATTTTGCAAATATTCTTCTGTTAGATATATTTGAGATGTCATGTCTAATATGTTTCATGTTTAGTTTTCAGATCTTAATAAACAGGACATATCAGGACTTACTGAAATCAGAACTTAATATCAGAACTTAAGTGTGGGAAGACTTTCATATAAGGAAGGAAGCTGATTTATAGTAGAAGATCGAGACTTAAATAAAAGAAGATATGCATGAAAAGAGTTAGAAGACTTGTAGAAGATATCTGATTGATATATTATAGGAGACAGAATTATATTCCATATCAATTAGAAGTTATCTTATAATTGTGTACTATATAAACACAGACTTTGGGTTTACACTATATGTGTTATCATTATTGAGAAGATTATACATTGTAACCTAGCAGCTCTTAGTGATATTTGTTCATCACTGAGAGAGAACAGTTCCATTGTAACAGAGTTTATCATATATTGAATATATCTGTTTACTGTTACTTGTGTTCAAAATCGATTTGATTGTAGTAACACTGTATTCAACCCCCTTCTATAGTGTTGTGTGACCTAACAAGTGGTATCAGAGCTTTTCTGTTAACACACATACAGTAAAGATCCAAACAATCATGTCTGAAGAAGCACAAACTCCAACCAAGCCCACCAAAACTGAAGAAACTCAAAAGACTCAAACCCACAGTCGATATGAGACTATTAGGGTTCCCATACTGAGACCTTATGAGTATCCCATATGGAAAGTGAAGATGGCTATGTTTCTGGAAGCTATAGATCCAGATACCTTGATAGAATTAATGAAGGACCATATAAGCCTACCAAGCTCTCTGTTGTAGTTGCTGATCAACCAGCAAAGACCATACCAAAGGAGAAAGGTGAGTACACAGCGGAAGACATCTCATATATTTCCAAGGATGCAAAGGTAAGGCATTTGCTGTATAGTGCCATTGATAATGTCATGTCAAACAGGGTAATACATTGCAAGACTGCAAAGGAGATATGGGAAGCTCTGGAGACAAGATGCCAGGGAACTGATGCAATCAAGAAGAACAGGAGGACTATACTCACTCAAAAGTATGAGCACTTTGACTCAAAAGCTGATGAGTCTTTAACTGACGTATATGACAGGTTTGTCAAACTCTTGAATGATCTGTCACTGGTGGACAAGGAATATGATCTTGAAGATTCAAATCTAAAATTCCTTTTATCTCTTCCTGAAAATTGGGATTTGAAGTCTACTACCATAAGAGACAACTATGACCTTACTGAAACTACTCTTGATGAAATTTATGGTATGCTCAAGACTTATGAACTTGAGATGGATCATAGGAGCAAGAAGCATGGAAGAAAGTCAAGGACAGTTGCTCTTAAGGCTGAGGAGGAATCTCCTAAAGTTGTTACCTCAAAGAGAGGCAAAGGAAAGGCTCTCATCATAAATTCTGATTCAGAGTCATCATATTCTGATAATGATGATTCAGAAACTGAAAGCTTATCTGAAATGGATGCTGATGAAGAGATGATGAAATTGTGTGCTCTTATGGTGAGGGTATCACAAAGATAGCCTACAGGAAATTTAAAAAGGGAAAGAAGTTTTCCAGGAAAGGTGTAAGTTCTGATCAGAAAGGGTTCATAAAGTCTAAAGGCAAGGGAGGAAAGTCTGACAGAGGAGACAAATCAAATGTCAAATGCTACAATTGTGGTGAAAGAGGCCACATATCTCCTGACTGCAAGAAAGGAAAAAGTGACAAAGGCAAGGCACTTGTCACAAAGAATAAAAGATGGACAGACACTTCAGATTCTAAAGATGAGGTGAACTATGCCTTGATGGCAAATGCTGATAGCAGCCCTGAAACTGCTGAATTGAAGGTACCTCAAATAACTTATGTTTTTCATACTGATGATATTACTAAGTTGAGATTATATCTTAAAACCATGTTTATTAGTTATAGAGATCAGACTTTAACATATGAAAAATTAACATCTGAAAATTCTACTTATAAAAAAAGGAATGATTTAGTTTTACTTCATCAAACTAAGAAAGAAAAAGATGATGCTTTATATGTTAGAGATGAAGTGTTAAAATTGAATGAATCTCTAAAAGCTGACTTAGAAAAAGAAAGAGAGATTATCAGAACTTGGACTAACTCTGGCAGATCAACTCAGAATTTATTAAGTAGTGGAAACTGGAAAGAGGGCTTAGGTTATGGAGATGATAAAAGTGAAAAAGGAACTGAATAAATTGAGCCAATTGCTTTTAAACGGACTGCTAAGCCTAAGATAAATCCTGTTAAGTTTGTAGCTAAAACTGTAAAGTCTGATTCTGAAAAGATGAAAGAGTCCGTGACAGAAGTTAAGGAGAAGTCAACTTCTTAATGGCAAAGAAACAGCTTAAGCATAATCTGATAGAGATTAGGAATGTCAACAATGTAAAGGAAGCTAGGAAAAATAGGAATGGAAAGAAGGTGTGAATAAAAGAAATAACTATATGCATGTTCCTAATGCTCCTAGAAAGAAATGTTATAACTGTGGAAACTCTAATCATCTTGCTTCTTTTTGCAGGAAGAATAAAGATATAAACTCTTTACCTCCTAGATCGGGAGTTAAGAGTCAGTTTGTTAGGTTTAAGCCATAAAATCCTTATTTTCATTATGGTAGTTTATGGCATTCCATTTATACTTGTAAGAAATATCATAGTTTGTACTATGATTATTATCAAATAAAACCTTCTTTGAAGAAAGTTACTTTAATTCCTTCTAGTGTAAAGTCTGATGTAAAGTCTGATATAAGTTTTGATAAACAACATGTTAGCATAAACTCTGAAATTAAATCCGCTGCAAATGCTAACAAACTTAAAAAGGCCAAAGGATCCAAGCAAGTCTGGATCCTTAAAACTAATCATTAGTGGTCTTTGTGATTGCAGGGCAACAGGAAAAACATCCTAGTTCTTGACAGTGGATGTTCAGGACATATGACTGGAAATAAAGCCCTGCTATCAGACTTTGTGGAGAAAGCTGGCCCAGGAGTTTCTTATGGAGATAGCAACATGGGAAAAACTCTGGGATATGGAAATATCAATCTTGAAAATGTCATCATTGAATCAGTAGCTCTTATCTCAGGACTTAAACACAATCTGCTAATTATGAGTCAAATCTGTGATAGAGGTTATTTTGTGGATTTCTTTGAAGAACACTATGAAGTTGTAAACAATACTACAGGCAAAGTGGTTCTAAAAGGTTACAGGCATGGTAATATTTATGAAGCCAGACTTTCAACAAGTTCTGATGGTTCTGTAATCTGTCTGTTGAGTAGAGCATTAATTGAAGAAAGCTGGAATTGGCACAAAAGACTCTCTCATTTAAATTTCAACAACATAAATGAGCTAGTAAAGAAAGATCTTGTGAGAGGACTTCCAAAATAAGTATTTGCTCCTGATGGCCTTTGTGATTCATGTCAAAAGGAAAAACAAAGAAAATCTTCTTTCAAAAGCAAAACTGAATCCTCAATTCTTGAGCCTTATCACCTTCTGTATGTTGATCTATTTGGTCCAGTCAATGTCATGTCTATTGCAAAGAAGAAATATGCTATGGTTATAGTGGATGAGTTCACAAGATACACTTGGGTGTATTTCTTGCACAAGAAGAATGAAACTGCATCTACTCTAAACGATCATGTCAAACAGCTGGATAAGTTGGTCAAAGTTTCTGTTAAAATTATAAGAAGTGATAATGGCACTGAGTTCAAGAATTCAATCATGGAAGAGTTCTGCTAAGAGCATAGAATAAAACAGGAATTTTCTACACATGGAACTCCACAGCAAAATGGAGTTGTAGAAAGAAAGAACAGGACTCTCATTGAAGATGCACGAACTATGCTTGATGAAGCAAAGTTACAAACCTATTTTTGGGCTGAAGCTGTGCAGACTGCTTGTTTTACACAGAATGCAACACTCATAAACAAGCATGGAAAAACACCATATGAGATGGTGAAAAAAAGAAGCCAAATCTGAAATACTTTCATGTATTTGGTTGTAAGTGTTTTGTTCTTAAGACTCATCCTGAGCAGCTATCAAAATTTGATCTAAAAGCTGATGAAGGAATTTTTGTTGGATATCCACTTTCCACAAAAGCCTTCAGAGTCTACAATTTAAGAACAAGGGTTGTCATGAAATCTATCAATGTATCTTTTGATGATAAGAAGATTACTGGACTTGAACATTTCAATGATCACGATCAACTGAGATTTGAAAATGAAGATTTAAACTCTGATACTGTAAATTCTGATGACTTAAACTCTGATCCTGTAAGCTCTGACGGGTTAAGTTCTGATGTCATTGAAACTGTGGTAACAACTCCAAAGGAAAATACACCTGTCCAGGGGGAGCAAGCTGAAGATCCTACCACAACTCAAGACTCTCAAGAAGCATCGGAACCTATCACTGGCTCTTCAAGTTCTGATTCATCAAGTTTTGATGAGCCAAATACTGATAATTCTGGAAAATCCGATTCTTCAAATCCTGAAGGAACAACTCAAATTCTGAAGTTTCAGAGAGCATAACTACAGGGGGAGCATCAGAAAATGCTGATGGAGATAGCATGGATCATGGGGGAGGATCCAGTTCTAGAAATCAACTTCCATTTGCAAGGAAGTGAACCAAATCACATACACCTGACTTAATAATTGGAGATCCTGAAGTAGGGGTCAGAACTAGAACTGCAACATCAAATGAATGTCTTTATCATTCTTTTCTATCTCAGACTGAACCAAAGAAAGTGGAAGAAGCTCTTCAAGGTGCTGATTGGGTGCAAGCAATGCAGGAAGAGTTAAATGAATTTGAAAGAAATAAAGTCTGGACCCTAGTGCCAAGACCAAAGAACAGATCAGTTGTTGGCATAAAATGGGTGTTCAAAAATAAAACTGACAGTGATGGCATAATTACAAGGAATAAAGTAAGGCTGGTTGCTAAGGGCTACTCTCAACAGGAGGGTATTGATTATGATGAAACATTTGCACCACTTGCTATATTGGAAGCCATAAGAATCTTTATGGCTTATGCTTCTCACAAAATTTTAAAGTCTTTAAAATGGATGTGAAAAGTGCTTTTCTCAATGGAGAATTGGAAGAAGAGATATATGTTGAACAACCTCTAGGCTTTGTAGATTCAAAATTTCCAAATCATGTCTACAGGCTTGATAAAGCACTTTACGGCCTTAAGCGAGCTCCAAGAGCATGGTATGAGACCTTAGCTCAATTCCTTCTGGAAAGTGGATTTCACAGAGGTACAATTAACAAAACATTGTTCTACCTCAACCATGGAAAGGACTTACTTTTGGTACAGATATATGTTGATGATATCATATTTGGTTCTACAAATGCCAAATTTTGTGAAAGGTTTGCAAAGCTAATGCAGTTAAGATATCAAATGAGTATGATGGGAGAACTTAGTTATTTTCTGGGACTTCAAGTCAAGCAAAATAAAGAAGGTACTTTTATTTGTCAATCAAAGTACACCAGAAACTTACTCAAGAAATTTGGAATACAAGATTGTTCAACTGCATCCACTCCCAGGGCCACTGCAACCAAGTTAGATAAAGTGTTATTCCTAGTGGACTAACAATGAGATTTACAGAAGGGGGGTTGAATGTAAATCTCAAAACTTTTTCAAGTTTTGAGCAGTTTCTAAGACTAAGTGTTTTGATAAACAAATGTGTGTGAATTGCTTTAAGCTAATACAGACAGGTATATATTCAAGCACAAATTTAAAGAACACAAAGAACTTAAAACTTTTCTGGTGGATATGTTGTTCCACCAGAGATGTGTTATTTCAGAAAATCTGTGAATCAAAGAATTGATCACAACTGCGTCCTAGTACAAACTAGATGATTTTCTCTCTGGATTTTTCTAAACAGCTCTGGAAAATTCACCATCTAATTACTAGCTGCTACTTGGTTTATATAACACCAAGTTTACAAGTGAAGACAAAACTGTAGAATACAATTAAAAGATTCTTCACATATTTCTTCTTCATTTCTCTATCCAATACATTTTAGGTTTAGCTGTGAATCTTTGAATACTTCCTTGTTTGCACCAGAATGGAAATGCTGCTTTTTCTTGATTCCTCCTAGAGGCTGCCACATTCCAGTTTGTCTCTGTCAACCCATGTGCCTCTGTCAGCTTATGAATTATCACTATCAACTGCTATTGAACTTAGCATCCATTAAAGCTTTTATCCATTGATGGCTTTTAACGTTGAAGCATTAGCAGTTGAAGCTTTATCCGTTGATGCACTCATCCGTTGATGGATGTTATCCGTTGAAGCTTTAGAGACATCCGTTGAAGCTTTGTTTCTCATCCGTTGAAGGCCTTTAATATCAGTTGATACTACTTCACTTATACAAAATTACAAGGCATGAAACATTTACAGTTAGCCCTCCTATTTGCATATCCACTAGTAGTCAACATGACTTATAATTTCCCACAACATCTAAGAATTACAACTTAAATACATAGAATGAAATGTGCTACAATAATAAATTTATTTCTAAGTAAAGCTACTCCTTCAACCGATAGCCAGAATGGTCTTATCCGTTGAGGCTACAAACACCAGATTTCTACTTAAGTATTTTGTTGAACTTATCATCAAACTAATACACATATTCCTAACAATCTCCCCCTATTTATGTCTACTAGAACTGTAGGCATAAATTTGGGTTTAACTTGATGATAACAAAACACTTAATAAATATATGAACTGAAATAAAGTAGAAATTCAAAAGTGCTGCAAAAGTGTATATACTGAGATAGAATTGAAGAATTACATTGTTTCCAAGGGTGCTCCTTTAGCCTGAGTAGATTAATTCTTTTTCCTTTGATCCCTTGTTTTCTTCCCTAGCCTCCTGTCATTCTCCTCTATTTGGAGTTGGAGTTGTCTGTAGAATTCAGCATCATCTTCTTCATTGATGTCCAACTTAGATTGCATATCCTTGAGAGTTTCATTACTGGCAATCTTGAGCTGATCTTCAAGTCTGAAAAATCTTCTGACTCCTTTATTATCTCTGAACTATATCAACCAATGAGGTGATTTATGAACTGTAACTCCATACTCTGGGATGAGTAATGTTCTAGGCAAGGCATTGGACTCCCACCAAGTTTTCCTTATGCTGGCAATCTTGTTGAGAATCTCAGTTTTGGCAGTTCTGGTAAAGCCAGAATCCCTTTTGATAGCTGAGTAGACTCTAATCAAGGTAGAATAGCCTTCATCCAGAATTCTGTAAAGAGGCCAAGTCCTTTCCCCACTTCCTTTATATTTGAACACTAGTCTTTCTGGAAGCTGTCTGTAGGCATCATTCCCCTTACTTCCTCCAGCTCATCCAGATAGAGTTCAATGTCTGTAAATTCCTTTATGTCACAAATATGAATATAATCATCCTTTGAGGCTTGTGGCTTAGGCTTGAGTTTCTGTAATAACCCCAATTTTTAGAAATTTTTGAAACCCTTATGAATAGTGTTTTTGCTGAATGAGAAAACTTTTCATGCCACACTATGTAGGGGTTCTGTTATGGATATTCTGAGATTTTATTAGTACTCTATATGGTATATAAGTGTATGTAAAGATCGTCAGAATCCAATTCCGAACACTTTGATTTTTCCCGGAAATCCACTAGATACGGAAAGAATTGAGTATAAGGTAACAGGATAAAAAGGATTTAAATTAAAGGAGTATAAGAGAGGATCATAAAAGGAATTTAATATATTAAGAAAGGTTAAGGAAACCTAAGTAATAAGATCCCGGGTATGATCCCTCAAACGATAAACGAAAACGAAAGTTAAGCGAACCGTATAACAGATCAGCGGTCATTAGGCAAGCAATTAGGAAGTTAATCAAAGAGATTAGAGGGGAGGATGTCATCCAACCAATGAGAAGAGGACAAAGAGGGAAAGATGACATCATAGCATGACATAAGCATGACATGGGAAGGAAGGAGATGTGGTTGAAGTAGAACCACACAAAGTTCAAGGTTAATAAGGTAATTAACCAAAACAAAACAAAAACAACCAACCAAAACAAATCAAAGCAAAACACAAAATCATTTCTTTCATTCAACCAAGAGTTGCTCTCGGCTTTTTCATTTTTAAGAAGCAAGAATTTCAAAATCCAAGATTCAAGCTTCCTAAATTGGTAAGATAATTCTCTAGTATTCCTTATGCATAGTTATGGCTATATTATGAGTTTAAGCCACCAATTCATTCTCTATCTTCTCCAAGAAATCAATGAAGAAGACAATGAATAGTGATTTCAAGGTTTTTAACTTGATTTTTTTTGCTTTTCCTTTAAGATCCAAGCATTCCTAAGACTCCTCAAGGCTTCTTAAGGCTTCCTAGCTACTCACACCACTTCAAGGAAGGTATATCATCTCCAAACCCTAGCTTTAATTTTTATATTAGGTTGATTTTGGTTGTTAGGGTAAAGAGTAGCTTGAAACTTGTTTGTTTAAGAGTTTGGGTTGGAATGGTGGTGATTGAATTGCTGAAATCTTAAGATTTTGTTGAAGAATGTAGTATAGTGTAAATTCAAGTTTTAGGATTATGTAAATTGATTATAATAAGTTGATTTGGGGCTGTTGTAATGTAGTTTAGATGGAGTTTTGATTGGGTTGTGAATTGGGGTTGAATTGTGGTTGTTTTGAATTTGTTTAAATTTGGGAAATCGCGTAAATATAGCCGTCGTAATGTCTGATTTACTTTAGACTGCTTTTGTTCATAACATTAGGACCCGAGAACCCCCTTCTAGATTTTTACCATTGCCACGGTTTAGGAGAAACGACCGTTTTAAGTAACGGCGTTTCGCGAATGAAACTTTTCCCTCTCCTTACTTTGAAACCTAGGTTAAAGACCTTAAAGGACTAATTGAAGTATGAAACAATTATGGTAAGTGTGTTAGACAGTTGGTAAGACACTCGCGAAAGAATCGCCTTAAAACTCGTAATGGTTAATTTATTAAAAATGGTGGAGCCGAGGGTACTTGAATGACTTAAGAGAATTAGTAAGCGCAAAGCGAGCGTTAGAGTCTAAGTTGGTTAATGTATAGATTTACAAGTGACTTTGGTTTAATTCCAACTTACTTGTTGTTTATAGGTTACCAGACTCGTCCCGAGCCATTTGTAACCCCCAGTCGCTCAGGCAAGTTTTCTACCCGTATAACTGTTGTTGTGATGTATATGTGTATATGCATCATCTTGCGATAAATGCATAGTTGTTATTAGCAAATTCTTGCGATATATTGTAGCATGTGATATGGTACATATGCATGCCTGTTTCGTATTCTTGCCATATATATCTGTTGGTTCAGTTGAAAATACCTATGCTAGAGAATAGCGGTAATTTGCATATACCCTTAGTATAGGGACCCAAAGGTGAAAACATTTTCTAAAACCGGGAGTCGAGGATCCCGAGTAGATTTTATATATATATATATTTATTTATTTATATATATATATGGTTATAGTTTTCAAAACTATTAATCGAATAAGATTTATTCGATAACTTTATTTTATTAATGAATATTATCTTGAATATTCATTCGAGGACTTATGACTCCTTTATATTATTTATTGAATATTACTTGGATATTCATTTGAGGATGTATGACTCCTTTATTTTATTTAATAAATATTATTTATAATATTCATTCGAGATATTATGACTCCGCTTATTATTTATTAATATTATTTATTTTATTAAAGAATAATGTTCGATAATCAAACTTACTTTTGATATTCAAATAAAGATATTACTTTCATATAAGTATATCTTTGATTATTTACTATTCATTTCAAGTATAAGTTTTCCAACTTCTACCTCAATTATTCTTTATGGGAATATTATTTAAATAATAATATTCAGATATTTCTTTATATTGAGACTGATTTACTTTATTAAATCGGCATTATTCCAAACACTCTTTAAAGTGTTTTCAAGTCTTTAAAATGATTTTCAAAAGTTAGAGCGAATCCCAAAACTCATTTTTATATTTAAGATCTTCCTTTTAAAAAGGGGATTTAAATACTCGCTCAAAACCGGAGGGATCCGGCTCTGTGGTGTATTTTATATTCGCAACAAGGTTGTTGTCTTGATAAAAGAGTTTTTTATTACTTACCCAACACTCGGGAAGTAAAATTCTTGGAACAAGTTAATCCATTAACAGGCATCGCCTGGGAAATATAGGTGAGTTTTCCTTTCCAACTAGATACGACTTCTTGGTGGAGCCGTATCAACAAGTTTCTACTTGGGGAAAGTGGGGACGAGCTTTACGTTTCAGAGTCATGGATTTCATCTGAACTAGGAGTGTTGTAAGTGGTCGAGTAGCGCCGGCCCAGCCTTATTATATTGGCCCAAATGGCCTGGAAGTTCCGCTAAGGCGGTCCATTCCTTAGGAGTTCAGTGTTCGGTTGACAAGTAAATCCGACAGGTTCTCCTCTACATATAGAAAATGGTGGGGTTGCACTACTACGACTGATCATCGTAAGTGGTCTTCCTGGCGCGGCAAACTCCCGTAATGAGTTCATCATCCAATTGGATATTTCTGCAACACTACCGAGAGCACTTCGATAGAAAGGCTACGGTTGGGCGATTGTTGAGTGTTGGCAGGGTCAAGTTTTCAAAATGATGTTTGCATCAAATGAAGTATCTCGTAACTTCATTTTATTTTGATGATATTTTAAAAGATTTAATCTATTCAAATCTGGTCTTGTAGTCTCATCTATGTGATGAACTTTTGAAACTATTTATAACTTGAACGGTGGTAGTTCAAGTAGTATTTGGAAAAGATATAAGTATATTGGAGTATCTTGTAACTTCACCTTTTAAACTTATATCTAGTTAATGGTTGTCTTATGAATGACAAAGACTTTCAGAAAAACGTTGAGACAAGGTTAGATATATGAGATCACCTTGCAACGATATTTTTTATACAGTTATAAACTGGAACTTTATGTATATTATACATGGAAGAGGACTTCCAAGATTTTGAAAAGTATATATGTATATATACTGAATATTTTGCGACTTCATCGCATTAAGATATCAAACTTGGTTCATTTCTTTTTACCAAGACTTTCATGAGTACTATGAAAAGGCTCATATATTGTTAATCATTATAAATATTATTTTGGTGGGCTTGCTGCTCACCCTTGCTTTCTTTTTTCATCACACAACATCAGATAGACAAGACGAACAGGACCAAGCTCCCAATTCGCGAGCGGATAGGAAACGTTCCGCAGCTTCCTATAGGCATTGATGTCGCTGTAGCTGAGGTAGGAACTACCAATAGGCTAGGCTTCAACTTTTGATGTACCAGATTTATGTATATTTATGAATTGTAATAATGGCAAAGAAAATGTAAATTTATTCAGAAAACCTTTTAAGGTGTACTGGCAGATAATTGTGGAATAAAATGACTTGTGATTATTTTTGGATGTTCATCTCTGAGACTATAACTTGTGGTGTATGTGTTTATTGTGGGGTCACAGTACAGAGTAGTTGATTAATTATTAAGATTGGGTGTTATTAAGGGAAATGGAACTCGTGACAACCCGGATCCCCGACCCCGGATTTGGGGGTGTTACAGAAGTGGTATCAGAGCTGAGCGTTATAAACCTCAGAGATGATGTGACGCTAAGATAATAACTAAGATAATAAGAACTCTTGCCAAGTTCATAGTCGGGCTACCTAACGTAGTACTAACAGTTAAAACCCTTATGGGAACCCTTATAAATATCGTGATAGAAGCGTAGTTCGTTATCGTATATGGTAGCGGGACTCCGAAGCCTGAGGTTGAGGAGTAACAGTGCGATGATGTTTTATTACTAATTGGAGATCGGATTGTGGATCCGATAGAGCGTCCTAACGCAGGACCGGATGATGTTGATATTGAGGATGTAGCGGTTGAGGGTGTTGTCCTAGAAGGGATTGTTGCCGAGGAGGATCCCGTGAAGGATCCTGACAAGAATGAATAAAGGACCACTGAGGAATTGATGACCATGGTTAGGGCAACTCCCAGAGGTAGGATTGGCCGGTCACTACCAGAGGTTCGTTCAAGTTTGTAAAGATAGTAGCCCCTTTAACACGGCTTACTCGTAAGACCGAGAAGTTCGAATGGACAGAGAAATGCGAGAACAGCTTTTAAGAACTGAAGCAAAGGTTGGTGACGGCCCCTATGTTGGCGTTGCCGGATGGAAAAAGGAGATTTTGTGATTTGTAAGTGACGCTTCGCATAAGGAATTAGGGTGCTTCTTATACAGCACAGCAAGATAATTGCGTCCGCGTCAAGACAATTAAGGGAATATAAAATTCGATATCCCCACCCATGAGCTTGGGCTCATGGCAATAGTTTTGCCCTAAATATTGGAGGCACTACTTGTATGGAGAGAAGTGCGAGATTTACCTAAGCCATAAGTGCTCTAGTACATTTTTTATGCAGAAAGAGCTCAACATACGCCAAAGGAGGCGGTTAGAGCTAATCAAGGATTACGATTATGAGATTCTTTATCATCCAGGGAAAGCCAAAATGGTGGCTAATGCCCTTAGTGTAAAGGAGAGACTCAAGATGATAATGTCTTTGGGAGAGTTGATAAGAGCTTTTGAGAAAATGGAAATAGATATGAAGGTAACCGGAGCCGGTACCGAAAAGCTGTTTGAGATTGCAACACAGTCCGAATTATCGGAAAAGAACATATTGTGCCAGAAAAAGTGATGAAGGAAGGCAAAGAGCCAACAATTAGATAAAAGATTAATACCGAGAAAGATGAGAAAGGAATAATGAGGTATTCCTACAGAATTTGGGTTCCAAATGTTCAAGAGCTTAAAGATGAGATCTTAAATGAAAGCTAGTTTGAGGAATATGATTTAGAGCAAAACCTGAACGTGATAGTCATGGAGGTCGCCATCAAGATAGAATGAACTCATAACATAATAAAGTGGAAAATGAGGATTTAAAATGTATAAGATAACCCCAAGTATGGGAGAAGGATGAAACATTTCATACTAAGGAAACAGAAAGTCGAGTAAGGAAAGGAGACCCGAGACGGCACTCCTATACGATAATTTATGGACCTTTCTAGACAGAACTTAGACTATTATCCCCAACCACCACCCTGAGGAAACAATGTGGTGAGAAATTCTTTCAGGACCTTTAAGTCGCTAAGCTCTCAGAGTTCCAAGGAACAAGCTGACCCAGTCGAGGCAAGAGCCTGGCTAGAGGAAATATAGAAATCATTTGAGATTCTAAATGATTGACGAATCACAAAAGATTGTTTTGTCACTTACCCTCCTAAAAGAGAGGCCACCCGCTGGTGAAAGACCAAGAAAGGCACGGAGCCAGAGGTTAGAATAAACTGATTTAAGTTCAGTCCATTATTTTCGGGAAAGTAATTCCCAAGGTTATGGAGATAGTGCAAAAGCTTTAGAGTTAGAACAAAGGCAGACGAGTATGATAAATTATGAATCTAAGTTGTAAAAGTTATCAAGATTCGTTCTGAGGACACGAATCCAGAATGACGGGATGTTTGAAATCAATACTTATGTTGTGTTAGTTCATGAAATAATGATAAGAGAAAGGAAAATAAAAAGAAACTGAAGTGGAAAGGAATATAAAGGCAGTAGAGTGTGAGGAATGATAAAGGAGTTGGTATGAGGAAACCCTAAAGACTCATAGCAATAGAAATAGAAAAGTATGTAATTATCAGGATGAGGGTGGTTCACCATGAGTTAAAATTGATGGTGAAAGGCATAAGAGATACATATATTTTATCCCCTGTAAGTTGGGAGGATTCGAGGAAACCTTGAGATAGTTCGGAGGATAAATAATGAGACGCGGATAGACTGAGGAGACAAGGAAGTAAGAAATTAGGAAAATTGGATGAAGGAAGTGACCTTCAAGAAGGTGAAGTGTAAGACCGGTGGCTTGATACCCAGAAAGGGAGACGCCAGGTATGAAAGATATCCCAACATTGAGATGACTGTTGAGATAAACAACAAAAGTAAATAAGGAATTATTAAGAAGAAGTTCACGTTGAACACGACCAATATCTTCCAGAACATCCTTGTTATCGTTACCAAATTAGGCAAGAAAAGCGGATAACCGTTGTTATCTTTTGGAGGCCATATTGATTGACCCCATTTTGAATACAGATGTTATTGTGAAATTAGGCATATACTATCGAGGTGGGAATGATTGAATAAGACACCCTTATCAGGGATATATGACTTGATTATCCATGGAAGGATGCATGTACCTTTTTAAAGGTGGAATTAAGGATAGAACATCGGTAACTTAAAATGAATCCTAGGGGAATGCATAAAGGTTGGCATTTCACCCTTAATAGGGATGGTATGAGTTTTGACAGTATGAATTGGAAAGGATTAAGGTAATAACAACCTTTAAGGATCAGTGGAGAAATTTTTTCAGAAGTATATAGACTATGATTCTGGTATTAATAAATGGTATCTTGATATGCCCTGTGCCTAGGGTGTACCTGATGAAGGATTTAAGGATAACCTTAGAAGTTTTACAAGGAGAAAGGTAATATTCAAAATTCTCAAGAATAAAAATGTTAATAAATGAAATATGACGTAATTATAATGATGCCAAGTGGGGCACGTGTTAAACCACGAGAAAGTATAGATCGACCCAATAAGGGTCAAGATTGGTGAAAACAAGAAGGACCCATGATAAGAGACGTTCTAAGTATGATTGAGAGTCAGTCGTGACAGTGATTAACCTCTAAAGACTGAGGCAATAACTTATGGAAAAATGGTGATTTTTTTTACTCATCAGATTTTAAGGAAGACATCTTCACATAAGCAGTGATTGAAATGAGGTAGAAAATTTATTTGGAGGTGGTTAAAATGACATTGACTGAAAGGAAAGTTTACTATCAGGAAAGGCCAAAGAGGTGGCCGACACCTTAGAGGAAAGAGGATAATTATAGGCGCTTGTGCCAAAAGAATACAGTGATGATGGTTAAGGCTGTGAAGGTTGTATTATGGTTTGGAAGATTGACATTCCTTCTGATGACCGTGCAATACCCAACCGTAATAGTAGTTGGTAAAGGTTTAATTCGTATAATCGCCATGAGCGGGCTATCTATCTTAGAAGGTCCTATCTTGAGAATGATCCAGGGCCATGTTTCAAAAAGGACTAAACGAACATTGGAGTTAAGTCTTCTATTAAAGGCATATGGTTAATAATGGTATTAACCTGCTATCGTTGTTTTCATTGAAACTCTTCTGTAATTTTATCTGCTTCATGTCATGAATGTACGTCAGGATCAGGAGTGCTCTTCATGAATCATGAATGGTGATTATGTTACCTCCTTAGAAGAATTAGATACGAGATGTATGGACTCCGTATGGTTATCTATTAAGACTTCATGGAAAATGAATGACTACAGTAGGTCAGTGGTGGACCATAGTAATGCAGCAATGATTCTGCGAGTAATGAGCTGATTACAATCGTGAGAGTTGTATTGGAATGGATGTTGAGATTGAGTACAACTAATCGGGTCGTGGTAGTGTATAAGTTATCATTGATAGACTAATTAAGTAGAGTATCTACCTATTGAATAATTATTCCCTCTTATGAAAAGAGAGTCGTATTACTATATGAGGAAGGTTGCGGTGCAAGCATAGAATTCTAGTAACGACGATGTCTAGAATGAGATCCCAGATTCGATTTTTGATATCGAGGGAGTTTGAAAGGTGATTGTGTATAAGCTCGAGGAAGAGCATGGGTCCATAGAATGATGGACAGAATAGCAAAAATATTTAGGCATGTGAAATACGATGCTATAATACTTGATGTTGATATAAACACATATATGTTTTGTTCTCCTATGACAGACCTCTATAGTTCAGAGGTAGATTCCAAGCCAGATATTTTATGGCAATAAATTTTTTTTACGTATATACAATTCTCTTCAGTTCATTCTTTTCTCTTCTTTTCATTTCATGTAAACTGAGAAGAACAACCCTTCCAGAAGGGGAGGTATTGCCGAATGACTATCTATATGTGTGATAGAAGCCTAGTAGGATACCATCTATTGTTTAATTGCTTGTCAAGTACTAAAGGCTGGCCACCTTCTGTACTAACTATGCGATATAACAAGTGTTCATGATCATAGTGATCTCTCAATAAATTCTTTTACTTTTATATGAAGGATTAAGCTTTCGAAAATGGAAACACATTCGTGATACTAAGGTTGGCGTGGTTATTTAAAGGTTATAGAACGCTAACGAGCAAAAGTATAACCAGTATAATATTAGGAACGGAAGGTAGTAGCGATTACGAACTAGAAAAGAATGGGTATTGAGACGCCAAAGCTATAGTGCTAGAAGCTATGATAAAATTCCATGCAATAGACTTGAAAGAATTTGGAATGATCACTTAACACAGATTGAGTTTTCTTATGACAATAGATCATATGTCAGTATTGAGATATCGCCTTATGAGATCCTTGAGGGAAGACAATGTCGATCTCCCTTATGTTAGGATGAAGTTGCAGAGCGCAAGATGCTCAGACCAGTAGTGGTCCAAAGGACCAAGGATATAATAGATCTAATCAGAGGACGGCTGGTAGTAGCCCAAGGTGGACATAAAAAGTATGTTGATTTGACACGAAAGGACAAGGAATAGGAAATAGGGGACCTAGTAATGTTAAAGGTATCCCTTGAAAAGGATGGATGAGGTTCGGAAAGAAAGGAAAGCTAAGCCCACGAATTGTTGGACCCTTTGAGGTATTAAGACATATTGGGAAGTTAGCATATGAGCTAGCCCTACCCCCGAACATGTAGCAAGTCATAACGTGTTCCACGTATCAATGTTAAGGAAGTATAATTCGGATGCCAGACAAATAGGGGCATATGAGCATAGACACGCAACCCGACGTAACCTATATGGAGCAACCAGGAAGGGTTATAGAGTGAAAAGGAACAAGTGCTTAGGAGAAGGGTTATTAAACTAGGCAGAGTTGGTGGTAGGACCACAATGTGGGAAAATTTACTCGAGAGTTAGAAAGTGCAATGCTAAGAGAGTATCCCTATTCATTTTCTATCTGATTCCGGGACGGAATCCTTTTAAGGAGGGGAGACTGTAATAACCCCAATTTTTGGAAATTTTTGAAACCCTTATGAATAGTGTTTTTGCTGAATGAGAAAACTTTTCATGCCACACTATGTAGGGGTTCTGTTATGGATATTCTGAGATTTTATTAGTACTCTATATGGTATATAAGTGTATGTAAAGATCGTCAGAATCCAATTCCGAACACTTTGATTTTTCCCGGAAATCCACTAGATACGGAAAGAATTGAGTATAAGGTAACAGGATAAAAAGGATTTAAATTAAAGGAGTATAAGAGAGGATCATAAAAGGAATTTAATATATTGAGAAAGGTTAAGGAAACCTAAGTAATAAGATCCCGGGTATGATCCCTCAAACGATAAACGAAAACGAAAGTTAAGCGAACCGTATAACAGATCAGCGGTCATTAGGCAAGCAATTAGGAATTTAATCAAAGAGATTAGAGGGGAGGATGTCATCCAACCAATGAGAAGAGGACAAAGAGGGAAAGATGACATCATAGCATGACATAAGCATGACATGGGAAGGAAGGAGATGTGGTTGAAGTAGAACCACACAAAGTTCAAGGTTAATAAGGTAATTAACCAAAACAAAACAAAAACAACCAACCAAAACAAATCAAAGCAAAACACAAAATCATTTCTTTCATTCAACCAAGAGTTGCTCTCGGCTTTTTCATTTTTTAAGAAGCAAGAATTTCAAAATCCAAGATTCAAGCTTCCTAAATTGGTAAGATAATTCCCTAGTATTCCTTATGCATAGTTATGGCTATATTATGAGTTTAAGCCACCAATTTATTCTCTATCTTCTCCAAGAAATCAATGAAGAAGACAATAAATAGTGATTTCAAGGTTTTTAACTTGATTTTTCTTGCTTTTCCTTTAAGATCCAAGCATTCCTAGGACTCCTCAAGGCTTCTTAAGGCTTCCTAGCTACTCACACCACTTCAAGGAAGGTATATCATCTCCAAACCCTAGCTTTAATTTGTATATTAGGTTGATTTTGGTTGTTAGGGTAAAGAGTGTGACGCCCCCAAATCTGGGGTCAGGGGATTTGGTCGTCACGATGAAACCTCAATCCAAAATAACCTGTTAAATCAAATAATAAATGCCAGCGGAAGATATTTATCATAAATGACCCCAAACTAATCCAAGATCTTTTAAGGTTACAGTTCTAGAAACAAGATATCCAAATTCCACAAATAAATTTTTCACTTTCTTTTAAAACTCTTTTCAATAAATTCCAACTCAAAACTAAATCCACTAGTATAACTTCGAAATGAAGTATACTAGGCCCAAATAAAATATACAACTATATATAATATAATATAAACAACTTTATACAATAAAACTTACACTAGTCCGCAAACCCTGGACCAACCACCTTCCAAGAGCTTCTTCTTTGCTTCCTCGAATTTCGCAGCTAAGTAGCGCAAGCTAATCCTCACTGGAGGTTAAATTTAAAAACAGGCAAGTATGAGCGAAAGAAATGCTCAGCAAGTTAATTATAACATATATAGGGTCGTTTTGATATAAAACCGACATCTGCATCAGCGCAGAACATTTAAAAATCATAATTACTGAATCATAAAATTATAGTAGTGGAACCCCAGAATTGATTCCTTAATTGTATTCAAAAACCCTTTTATATTTTCCAGCGACGTGCTTCAGCAATACTTTGAATCATAACGAGAATAAAACTCGTAAAACAGTGTTTACGGAAATATCGTAAACCACAATAACATGAAACAATGATTATGGATTGAATCATAAACTTTACTCAAAACCGAACTCTTGAGATTAATACTTATTTTGTTGTCATATCAAATTAGATATCAATACGAATTTTGATACTAACAACATTCCATACTGAAGTCAACCCCAATCATCTATACTAATACCACATTTGATATTTAACAACAACATAAGTATCAGCATAAATCAGAATCTGAATCAAAACTGCATTTCACCGTTAATCCAAAACAGAAACAGTTGATAAATCATTTATTCTATGAATATCAAAACAATATCATAATTTAGATTAGGATCATTCTCCGACGGACGTACTATCACATGCTGATCAGCCCGTGTGATAGCACAAGGTCATGATTCATAGAAACGTGACCCCAAAAACACGAGTACTCAAACAAAAAGGCATAACTAGCCTGTGGCAAAATGGTGTCATAATATTCATATGGCACTTAGAAATAGCCCTCCGCTGGACCGTCCGTCCCGGTCACTTACGCAATTATGATCCAATCTTAAAACCTTTTATTGAAATGGGGTCATAATAATCGACACCCGACATAATTTTATTCGCCCAATTCTTGGGTAGGAATATTCGCAACCAAATCACTTTTATCAAAATCCAAAACATTTGTAAATCCGATAATTGGATAAGTAAAATCACTTAGCTACTCTGAATATAGAATAGCGGAAGAATACTTGCATAAACAGAATTATTTAATTCAGCGATATGTAAAACATTTATCTATTCCGAACTGAGAGTAGGGAAAGCAATACTTGCATAATAAGCTTCAAAATAAATATCACTTGAACAATAAGTGATGATAGGGATACTTGCATAATATAATTTGAAATAAACGTCACTTGAATGATAAGTGAAGTCAGAGGTACTTGCCTTTGGGTTTTTAGCAGTTAGCACACTCGCAAACATGTATCTATTATGACATTCTGTCTCAAGACATCTCCGTCCTGCTTTTCAACACCTTACTGATATGTTGCTCCTGCGATTGCTAGAAGCCAGATATCCACTTCCATTCCATCTCACTCTTTATCCAATATCTTGTCTTGATCAACTCGAATGATCCGCATCTATAATTAAAATATAGAACTTTAATTGTCTAATCGATAACCACTCGACGAACTACGCGTCAAAAGCCTATCGTCTACCCATACGATAGCCCACACACAAGGAAAACAGTCAAACACAAGACTTATGACCCACATACACACGTAATTCACATAGCACATAAGCACATAACTCATATATCACATAATTCATATCACATAAGACTCGGTTCATCAGAAGGGTCGACTCGATATGATTAAAACTGAAATCGGGTCAAAAAAAAATATGATTTATCTATGAATAATCGACTCAGAATCATTCGTAAAACAAGCGACCTTTCAAAACAAAAGAATTTGGGTCTCGAAAGTATTTTTAATGAAAGCGGAATATTTTTCTGAGTCTGTACGCGTTCGTTTCCTATTAAACAGATGAATGGTTTATTTAATATGAATTTTTGAACATTTTTCGGAATAAAAACGATCTCCGAATCATTTAATCATAAAATAATAGGGTTCGAACACCCTAAAATAATTTTATAAGATTTATCGAGCCTGGAAAATAATTTAAAATAATATCTTAAAGCTCGAAACTATTTTTTCAGAATTTTTAAATCAATTTTAAATAATTAAATCTAATTAAATAATCAATTAAAATTAATTAATAACTAATTAAATTAATTAATCAATTAATATTTAAATTAATTGAATAATTAAATAATTAATTATCAACTAAAATTAATTAATTAAATAATTTGGATTTATTTTTAAATTAAAAATAAATTTTCAGAATTAAAATAATGATTTTTAAAATAGAAATGAATTTTTAGAAATTAAAAATAGGATTTTTGAATTATTTTTAATAAGGAAAATCCAGAAACAGGTTTTTGATTTCAAAGTTGGGTAAAATAAGATTAAAACCGGGTTGGGAATTCTGGAAAACGGGTCAAGAACGGGTCGGGTTGAACGAAGAACACCACCGGTGTTCCCCAGTTTCCGGTGACCGCCATTAAAGCCGGCAAGGCCGAGCTTTTCCGGCCAACAACGATTTCCACAGTTTCTTAACCATCTTCGACGTTCTATACGTCAAAATGACCCTTACAACTCGTACAATCTATCCCCAACATCAGGATATACAGACAATCATTGATAAATCCAGAAAATTAAAATAAAAAAAATGGCAGGAACCGAAAATTCGGTCTATACTATTCTGAACATTCTGAACTGAAACAACCATGATTTATACACAAAACGCTTCTAATAATCACGAAGAACATGATCATATCGTCAAAAACAGTCAACAGTCATTAAATCAAAAACACCCAAAATTCGTATATAAACCCTAAAAATCGATTTTGTAAATTACCAATCCTCTAATAATTTTGATGATCAAATAAGAAAGAGGATGTTGAGAGCTTCAAAACGGTTACTCATACTTGTAATTTGGTGTTCAATAACACCTTCAAAATTAACTTTGATTTTCAGAATTTTCCAAGAACACCAAGAACACATATTCAAGAAATTTTCAGAAAATCAAACCTTAATTTCTATATGATATTGAACTCTATTTTTGAAGTATAATATACCAAATCGACCAGAAAAACATGCTCTACAACATGGAAGCATCAAATCACATCAACAACATCAAGAACAAAAATTCGTAATTTAATTATCAAATAATTCGAATATAAATAATTAAATAAGAAAATTACTGTGATTTCTGGAAAGAAACTGATGATTGATTCAGAAAGAAGATTTCGAGAGCTTCGTTTTGATATGCTGCACGCCCGAATCGGAGTTCGATAACGCCTTCGTTCGTGTGTTTGATTCTCGGGTACGTATCGGTTTTCTCGGGTTTTTCTCTGTATTTACGGTGTTTTAACTGGTTGCAAATGAATAAACGGAATAAACAAAATAAAAAAAATAGGCTATTTATATTTATGGAATATTGGATCGTTCTGGATCGTTTTGGATCGTTTTGGATCATTAAATTAGTTGCTTAGCCGCTAAGTAACTACAAAAACGATACAATTCAATACCAGAATTGGATAATTATCAAAACCGAGCTTTTTATAAAACACTATATACGAGAATAACGTAAAAATATCCCGTCTCTCGAGAATACGGGTTTTATTGATTACCGAAATAACTATTGTATCGAAAATCTTGCGCCGGGCCGCGCACGGTTCAAACCGTAATCCGGATCGAAAAAGTCAAAACACGGAAAATGTCCGGAATTACCAGATTAGGTTAGGAAGGAGTTTTCGGAAGAGTTTCGGGTTGTAAAAACGCAAAAACGGTTGAAGTTGAATGATTCCCGGCTTTATAAAATAATTTTGGTAATTACTCAGAAAATAATTAATAATTCATAAATCAATATAAAATCATATAACAGTCCAAAATTTACCAGAAAAATATCACAATTATCTATATTTTATTCTGGACATATAATAATTCAAATACTCAAATAATATCACATATAAACACCCAAACATCAATTCCACTTATCAGATAATTCACCAAAATTCACGTAAAATCACATAAATAATTCCAAATAATTATAATAATAATATTGAAAATATGGGATATTACAATCTACCCACCTTATAAGGATTCCGTCCTCGGAATCAGCAGAAGAAAGCACTAAGGGTTTTCTAACCAACTTTCCATTTTCAAATAACCTCAATTTTCCATAATCTCAAACAAATATTGTATTCCTGGTATAATAAAACTTTTACAGGAGCTTCACTGTGTACCACTGTTCCGTCTACATCCTTTGACCAATTCCTCAATAGAATCGCTTTACTGATTGCGAGAAAGAAGAATAGAGAGAAAGATAGAGGGAAGAAAAGAAAGAGAAAGATAGAGAAATAAAGAAACAGAATGAATTCGCTATACACCCCTGATATTTTAATCGCATTGCAATCCAGTGTTGCTCTTGATAATCCCATCACATAACCCTGCTTTGACTTGACCAGGATAACTCAGCTTAACTTGATTGGCATACCTTCGAATGTTTGGGATGACAAAATCATGGAATTTCAAAAAGAAAAGAATTTGATACCATAACGGAACCAAAATCTGAATTTGAGAAAAAGTATTGTTGAAATAAAAGAATAACTGAGAGATCAATATGATCAAATGAACTTGGTATTGCGTGTCCAAATTAAGACACTACTAAAGGTTGTTAACCTTCATGTATTCACAACACACACAAGTGATGGCGTCCCATCCAACTCCTATCACACAGACAGGTATACCTTGTGTCCCCTATAGTTAGGGTTGTTCATCCCAGTCAGAATGAAAGAATATCAAAGTGATCGAAAATCAAATGAATAAAACTGAAAAGATTTCAGAGCTGATATTTCTGAAGGAATGAAATCCAGAGAACAAAATTCTGGCACCAAAATGAGCAAGTGGTGTCACATCACCAAGAAACTATCCACCAAATAAGAAACGTGGAAGTTAAATATTCATAACTTAGCAGAGCTATCAAAACCTGAAAAATAGGCTTCATGACAACCTCTGGCACATTTAAAACATAGTTATGATTGAAAATGAGTGGTAGGGAATATATCCTCTAACAATTACTTCTTTTGAGAGATGTCAAAAGAAATTATAGAAAGAAAAGGTATTGCCAAAGTCTTAATATTTATCTTCAATTTGAACTCTCCAGTTGAATCGTCACCCACTTCTAGACACTTCTTCACGTTTAAAGGATATCGATAATCTCCATCGTCGTCGAATCGTAGTCTCGAAAGATTCCACAATAGAAGTTTGCAGCTTTCCGAAGTTCCATCCAGCTCAGCACAACCATCTCGAACGAATGCGCCTATCTTAACTTACTCGTTGGTACTATATCCAATAGTCCAACAGGAACTCGATATGAGCTCAAACGTCCTCACATAGCTATACACACTCCTACACACTCTCGTTTCTAGTTTACTATAACCTCAGCTCTGATACCAACCTGTGACGCCCCCAAATCTGGGGTCAGGGGATTTGGTCGTCACGATGAAACCTCAATCCAAAATAACCTGTTAAATCAAATAATAAATGCCAGCGGAATATATTTATCATAAATGACCCCAAACTAATCCAAGATCTTTTAAGGTTACAGTTCTAGAAACAAGATATCCAAATTCCACAAATAAATTTTTCACTTTCTTTTAAAACTCTTTTCAATAAATTCCAACTCAAAACTAAATCCACTAGTATAACTTCGAAATGAAGTATACTAGGCCCAAATAAAATATACAACTATATATAATATAATATAAACAACTTTATACAATAAAACTTATACTAGTCCGCAAACCCTGGACCAACCACCTTCCAAGAGCTTCTTCTTTGCTTCCTCGAATTTCGCAGCTAAGTAGCGCAAGCTAATCCTCACTGGAGGTTAAATTTAAAAACAGGCAAGTATGAGCGAAAGAAATGCTCAGCAAGTTAATTATAACATATATAGGGTCGTTTTGATATAAAACCGACATCTGCATCAGCGCAGAACATTTAAAAATCATAATTGCTGAATCATAAAATTATAGTAGTGGAACCCCAGAATTGATTCCTTAATTGTATTCAAAAACCCTTTTATATTTTCCAGCGATGTGCTTCAGCAATACTTTGAATCATAACGAGAATAAAACTCGTAAAACAGTGTTTACGGAAATATCGTAAACCACAATAACATGAAACAATGATTATGGATTGAATCATAAACTTTACTCAAAACCGAACTCTTGAGATTAATACTTATTTTGTTGTCATATCAAATTAGATATCAATACGAACTTTGATGCTAACAACATTCCATACTGAAGTCAACCCCAATCATCTATACTAATACCACATTTGATATTTAACAACAACATAAGTATCAGCATAAATCAGAATCTGAATCAAAACTGCATTTCACCGTTAATCCAAAACAGAAACAGTTGATAAATCATTTATTCTATGAATATCAAAACAATATCATAATTTAGATTAGGATCATTCTCCGACGGACGTACTATCACATGCTGATCAGCCCGTGTGATAGCACAAGGTCATGATTCATAGAAACGTGACCCCAAAAACACGAGTACTCAAACAAAAAGGCATAACTAGCCTGTGGCAAAATGGTGTCATAATATTCATATGGCACTTAGAAATAGCCCTCCGCTGGACCGTCCGTCCCGGTCACTTACGCAATTATGATCCAATCTTAAAACCTTTTATTGAAATGGGGTCATAATAATCGACACCCGACATAATTTTATTCGCCCAATTCTTGGGTAGGAATATTCGCAACCAAATCACTTTTATCAAAATCCAAAACATTTGTAAATCCGATAATTGGATAAGTAAAATCACTTAGCTACTCTGAATATAGAATAGCGGAAGAATACTTGCATAAACAGAATTATTTAATTCAGCGATATGTAAAACATTTATCTATTCCGAACTGAGAGTAGGGAAAGCAATACTTGCATAATAAGCTTCAAAATAAATATCACTTGAACAATAAGTGATGATAGGGATACTTGCATAATATAATTTGAAATAAACATCACTTGAATGATAAGTGAAGTCAGAGGTACTTGCCTTTGGGTTTTTAGCAGTTAGCACACTCGCAAACATGTATCTATTATGACATTCTGTCTCAAGACATCTCCGTCCTGCTTTTCAACACCTTACTGATATGTTGCTCCTGCGATTGCTAGAAGCCAGATATCCACTTCCATTCCATCTCACTCTTTATCCAACATCTTGTCTTGATCAACTCGAATGATCCGCATCTATAATTAAAATATAGAACTTTAATTGTCTAATCGATAACCACTCGACGAACTACGCGTCAAAAGCCTATCGTCTACCCATACGATAGCCCACACACAAGGAAAACAGTCAAACACAAGACTTATGACCCACATATACACGTAATTCACATAGCACATAAGCACATAACTCATATATCACATAATTCATATCACATAAGACTCGGTTCATCAGAAGGGTCGACTCGATATGATTAAAACTAAAATCGGGTCAAAAAAAAATATGATTTATCTATGAATAATCGACTCAGAATCATTCGTAAAACAAGCGACCTTTCAAAAAAAAGAATTTGGGTCTCGAAAGTATTTTTAATGAAAGCGGAATATTTTTCTGAGTCTGTACGCGTTCATTTCGTATTAAACAGATGAATGGTTTATTTAATATGAATTTTTGAACATTTTTCGGAATAAAAACGATCTCCGAATCATTTAATCATAAAATAATAGGGTTCGAACACCCTAAAATAATTTTATAAGATTTATCGAGCCTGGAAAATAATTTAAAATAATATCTTAAAGCTCGAAACTATTTTTTCAGAATTTTTAAATCAATTTTAAATAATTAAATCTAATTAAATAATCAATTAAAATTAATTAATAACTAATTAAATTAATTAATCAATTAATATTTAAATTAATTGAATAATTAAATAATTAATTATCAACTAAAATTAATTAATTAAATAATTTGGATTTATTTTTAAATTAAAAATAAATTTTCAGAATTAAAATAATGAATTTTAAAATAGAAATGAATTTTTAGAAATTAAAAATAGGATTTTTGAATTATTTTTAATAAGGAAAATCCAGAAACAGGTTTTTGATTTCAAAGTTGGGTAAAATAAGATTAAAACCGGGTTGGGAATTCTGGAAAACGGGTCAAGAACGGGTCAGGTTGAACGAAGAACACCACCGGTGTTCCCCAGTTTCCGGTGACCGCCATTAAAGCCGGCAAGGCCGAGCTTTTCCGGCCAACAACGATTTCCACAGTTTCTTAACCATCTTCGACGTTCTATACGTCAAAATGACCCTTACAACTCGTACAATCTATCCCCAACATCAGGATATACAGACAATCATTGATAAATCCAGAAAATTAAAATAAAAAAAATGGCAGGAACCGAAAATTCGGTCTATACTATTCTGAACATTCTGAACTGAAACAACCATGATTTATACACAAAACGCTTCTAATAATCACGAAGAACATGATCATATCGTCAAAAACAGTCAACAGTCATTAAATCAAAAACACCCAAAATTCGTATATAAACCCTAAAAATCGATTTTGTAAATTACCAATCCTCTAATAATTTTGATGATCAAATAAGAAAGAGGATGTTGAGAGCTTCAAAACGGTTACTCATACTTGTAATTTGGTGTTCAATAACACCTTCAAAATTAACTTTGATTTTCAGAATTTTCCAAGAACACCAAGAACACATATTCAAGAAATTTTCAGAAAATCAAACATTAATTTCTATATGATATTGAACTCTATTTTTGAAGTATAATATACCAAATCGACCAGAAAAACATGCTCTACAACATGGAAGCATCAAATCACATCAACAACATCAAGAACAAAAATTCGTAATTTAATTATCAAATAATTCGAATATAAATAATTAAATAAGAAAATTACTGTGATTTCTGGAAAGAAACTGATGATTGATTCAGAAAGAAGATTTCGAGAGCTTCGTTTTGATATGCTGCACGCCCGAATCGGAGTTCGATAACGCCTTCGTTCGTGTGTTTGATTCTCGGGTACGTATCGGTTTTCTCGGGTTTTTCTCTGTATTTACGGTGTTTTAACTGGTTGCAAATGAATAAACGGAATAAACAAAATAAAAAAAATAGGCTATTTATATTTATGGAATATTGGATCGTTCTGGATCGTTTTGGATCGTTTTGGATCATTAAATTAGTTGCTTAGCCGCTAAGTAACTACAAAAACGATACAATTCAATACCAGAATTGGATAATTATCAAAACCGAGCTTTTTATAAAACACTATATACGAGAATAACGTAAAAATATCCCGTCTCTCGAGAATACGGGTTTTATTGATTACCGAAATAACTATCGTATCGAAAATCTTGCGCCGGGCCGCGCACGGTTCAAACCGTAATCCGGATCGAAAAAGTCAAAACACGGAAAATGTCCGGAATTACCAGATTAGGTTAGGAAGGAGTTTTCGGAAGAGTTTCGGGTTGTAAAAACGCAAAAACGGTTGAAGTTGAATGATTCCCGGCTTTATAAAATAATTTTGGTAATTACTCAGAAAATAATTAATAATTCATAAATCAATATAAAATCATATAACAGTCCAAAAATTACCAGAAAAATATCACAATTATCTATATTTTATTCTGGACATATAATAATTCAAATACTCAAATAATATCACATATAAACACCCAAACATCAATTCCACTTATCAGATAATTCACCAAAATTCACGTAAAATCACATAAATAATTCCAAATAATTATAATAATAATATTGAAAATATGGGATATTACAAAGAGTATCTTGAAACTTGTTTGTTTAAGAGTTTGGGTTGGAATGGTGGTGATTGAATTGTTGAAATCTTAAGATTTGGTTGAAGAATGTAGTATAGTGTAAATTCAAGTTTTAGGATTAAGTAAATTGATTATAATGAGTTGATTTGGGGCTGTTGTAATGTAGTTTGGATGGAGTTATGATTGGGTTGTGAATTGGGGTTGAATTGTGGTTGTTTTGAATTGGTTTAAATTTGGGAAATCGCGTAAACATAGCCGTCGTAATATCTGATTTACTTTAGACTGCTTTTGTTCATAACATTAGGACCCGAGAACCCCATGCTAGATTTTGACCATTGCCATGTTTAAATAGTGCATATTACGAGCTTCGTTTTGATATGTAGTTCGTTTGATTCCGATGCACGGTTTAGGAGAAACGACCGTTTTAAGTAACGGCGTTTCGCGAACGAAACTTTTCCCTCTCCTTACTTTGAAACCTAGGTTAAAGACCTTAAAGGACTAATTGAAGTATAAAACAATTATGGTAAGTGTGTTAGGCAGTTGGTAAGACACTCGCGAAAGAATCGCCTTAAAACTCGTAATGGTTAATTTATTAAAAATGGTGGAGCCGAGGGTACTCGAATGACTTAAGAGAATTAGTAAGCGCAAAGCGAGCGTTAGAGTCTAAGTTGGTTAATGTATAGATTTACAAGTGACTTTGGTTTAATTCCAACTTACTTGTTGTTTATAGGTTACCAGACTCGTCCCGAGCCATTTGTAACCCCCAGTCGCTCAGGCAAGTTTGCTACCCGTATAACTGTTGATGTGATGTATATGTGTATATGCATGATCTTGCGATAAATGCAAAGTTGTTATTAGCAAATTATTGCGATATATTGTAGCATGTGATATGGTACATATGCATGCATGTTTCGTATTCTTGCCATATATATCTGTTGGTTCAATTGATAATACCTATGCTAGAGAATAGCGGTAATTTGCATATACCCTTAGTATAGGGACCCAAAGGTGAAAATATTTTCTAAAACCGGGAGTCGAGGATCCCGAGTAGATTTTATATATATATATATATATATGGTTATAGTTTTCAAAACTATTAATCGAATAAGATTTATTCGATAACTTTATTTTATTAATGAATATTATCTTGAATATTCATTCGAGGACTTATGACTCCTTTATATTATTTATTGAATATTACTTGGATATTCATTTGAGGATGTATGACTCCTTTATTTTATTTAATGAATATTATTTATAATATTCATTTGAGGTATTATGACTCCGCTTATTATTTATTAATATTCTTTATTTTATTAAAGAATAATGTTCGATAATCAAACTTACTTTTGATATTCAAATAAAGTTATTACTTTCGTATAAGTATATCTTTGATTATTTACTATTCATTTCAAGTATAAGTTTTCCAACTTCTACCTCAATTATTCTTTATGGGAATATTATTTAAATAATAATATTCAGATATTTCTTTATATTGAGACTGATTTACTTTATTAAATCGGCATTATTCCAAACACTCTTTAAAGTGTTTTCAAGTCTTTAAAATGATTTTCAAAAGTTAGAGCGGATCCCAAAACTCATTTTTATATTTAAGATCTTCCTTTTAAAAAGGGGATTTAAATACTCGCTCAAAACCGGAGGGATCCGGCTCTGTGGTGTATTTTATATTCGTAACAAGGTTGTTTTCTTGATAAAAGAGTTTTTGATTACTTACCCAACACTCGGGAAGTAAAATTCTTGGAACAAGTTAATCCATTAACAGGCATCGCCTGGGAAATATAGGTGAGTTTTCCTTTCCAACTAGATACGACTTCTTGGTGGAGCCGTATCAATAAGTTTCTACTTGGGGAAAGTGGGGACGAGCTTTACGTTTCAGAGTCATGGATTTCATCTGAACTAGGAGTGGCGTAAGTGGTCGAGTAGCGTCGGCCCAGCCTTATTATATTGGCCCAAATAGCCTGGAAGTTCCGCTAAGGCGGTCCATTCCTTAGGAGTTCAGTGTTCGGTTGACAAGTAAATCCGACAGGTTCTCCTCTACATGTAGAAAATGGTGGGGTTGCACTACTACGACTGATCATCGTAAGTGGTCTTCCTGGCGCGGCAAACTCCTGTAATGAGTTCATCATCCAATTGGATATTTCTGCAACACTACCGAGAGCACTTCGATAGAAAGGCTACGGTTGGGCGATTGTTGAGTGTTGGCAGGGTCAAGTTTTCAAAATGATGTTTGCATCAAATGAAGTATCTCGTAACTTCATTTTATTTTGATGATATTTTAAAATATTTAATCTATTAAAATCTGGTCTTGTAGTCTCATCTATGTGATGAACTTTTGAAACTATTTATAACTTGAACGGTGGTAGTTCAAGTAGTATTTGGAAAAGATATAAGTATATTGGAGTATCTTATAACTTCACCTTTTAAACTTATATCTAGTTAATGGTTGTCTTATGAATGACAAAGACTTTCAGAAAAACGTTGAGACAAGGTTAGATATATGAGATCACCTTGCAACGATATTTTTTATACAGTTATAAACTGGAACTTTGTGTATATTATACATGGAAGAGGACTTTTAAGATTTTGAAAAGTATATATGTATATATACTGAATATTTTGCGACTTCATCGCATTAAAATATCAAACTTGGTTCATTTCTTTTTACCAAGACTTTCATGAGTACTATGAAAAGGCTCATATATTGTTAATCATTATAAATATTATTTTGGTGGGCTTGCTGCTCACCCTTGCTTTCTTCTTTCATCACACAACATCAGATAGACAAGACGAACAGGACCAAGCTCCCAATTCATGAGCGGATAGGAAACGTTCCGCAGCTTCCTATAGGCATTGATGTCACTGTAGCTGAGGTAGGAACTACCAATAGGCTAGGCTTCAACTTTTGATGTACCAGATTTATGTATATTTATGAATTGTAATAATGGCAAAGAAAATGTAAATTTATTCAGAAAACCTTTTAAGGTGTACTGGCAGATAATTGTGGAATAAAATGACTTGTGATTATTTTTGGATGTTCATCTCTGAGACTATAACTTGTGGTGTATGTGTTTATTGTGGGGTCACAGTACAGAGTAGTTGATTAATTATTAAGATTGGGTGTTATTAAGGGAAATGGAACTCGTGACAACCCGGATCCCCGACCCCGGATTTGGGGGTGTTGCAGTTTCTGAGTGAATTTGATTGAGGTTAGGGGAGGTGTTGATTTGATTTTTGTTTTCTGTTTCTTTGATGATGGAGAAGTGGTTAAGAAGGTAGGCAATTTGATGGTGTCCCAATCAATTGGTTCCTCCTTAGGAGTGATTGTTTCACCATGGATGTTTATGAAGGGGTCAGGCACAATGGGTTCAGGAATAGAAGGTAGTGGTTTGGATTTTGATTGGGTTTCTTCAGTTTCATCTACAATCTTCCTTTTTGCATTGACCTTCTTTCTGTTCCCTTTCTGCCATTCCTTTCTTTCCTCACTTCTTTCTTCCACATCATCACTAAACATGTCCCCCATACCTACATCTTCACCCTTGTCTTCAATTTCTTTCTTTTCTTCAGCTTGACTTGACTTTAGCTATTTTCAAGCTTTGATTGTGCTCTTTTGTCAGCCTTTAGCTTTTCAGCTTCTTCCTTCAACCTTCTGGTTTCTTCCCTATTGGCTATTGAGAATTTGGGATGTCCTTGTATCACACAGATACTCTTTCCCTCTCTGAAGATAATAGCCATGTTCATTCTTTCAACCACATCCTTGGTCTCCTTGTGCTTTATAATATTACCACCTAAAACCTTGTCTTCATCAGGCTTTGTGTAATATCCCCAATTTTTGGAATTTTTGAAACACGGATGAATAGTAACTTTTGCTGATGATGCTGATTAAGGAAAATTATCAGACCACGCTATATAGGAGTACTGTTATGGAAATTCTAAGATCGTATTAGTATTTCATAAAGTAAATAAGTGTATGTAAAGATCGTTAGAATCCAAATTCGAACACTTTGATTTTTCCCGAAAATCCACCAGATACCGAAAGAATTGAATATAAGGTAACATGATTAAAAGGATTTAATTCAAGGATTATAGGAGAGGGTCAGAAAAGGAATATAAAATATTGAGAAAGGTTTAGGAGAACCCAAGTAATAAGATCCCGGGTATGATCCCTCAAATAATAAACGAGAACAAAAGTTAAGCGAACCGTATAACAGATCAGCGGTCATTAGCCAAGTAATTAGGGGTTAATCAAAGAGGTTAATGGACGATGATGTCATCACACCAACAAGAGGAAGACAAGTGTAATAAGATGACATAAGCAGATGACATAAGCATGACCAAAAAGGGAAGGAAGTGTTGGTTGATTATAAACCACACAAAATTTACCATGTTTAAAAGGTTAATTAATCAAAACAAAAAAAACAACCAATCCAAGGCAAAACAAATCACAAAACACAAATTAGAAGTTAACTTTTGCTTTCCAAGAACAAAAGCTCTCGGCCAAAACCAGAGCAGCAACTTCAAACTACCATATCTCCTTTAATACTCACTCAAATAGTATGTTCTATAGCTTTTTGGAAAGGTATTGAGATGGCCTACAACTATTATTCACAAGTCTCGTCCAAATAAGTAAGGTAAGACCCTCGTTTTGACAGTTCTTTCAATCTGACTTTTAGAAACTTCAAAACCTAACTTTGTGTTCTTGATTTCTTTGGAAAGATCAAGATTGTAGGAGGTTAGATTAAGGCTCCCTAAGGCTTTCTAGAAACTTAACACCTAGCAAGGAAGGTATCAACTTCAAACCCTAGTTTTGATTTTATGATTTCATTAAGTTTTATTGAAGCATTGTTAGTATTAAGGCTTGATCTTTGATTATAAGTAGTTTTAGTGGATTTGTATTGGTTTTGAATATTGGGTCTTTGATTGGTTGGATAAATTGGTAAAATTTGGAGTTGGGGACTGAGTTTGTAGTATGATGGTTGAATATTTTTGTATTGGTGGTTGTGAGTGAATTGATGATAATTTAGAGTGTTAATTAAATTGGAAATCGCGTAAACATAAACGTCATAATGCCCGATTTTCCTTAACTGTTCTGTTCTTAAAATCAGGACCCGTCAACTCACTGTTAGGTTTTGACCATTGCCATGATTATATAGTTCATATTACGAGCTTCGTTTTGATATGTGGTTCGCTTGAATCCGATGTACGGTTTAGGAGAAACGACCGTTTTAAGTAACGGCGTTTCGCGACCGAATCATTACCCCTCGCCTTACTTTTAAACCTTGGTTAAGGTCCTTTAATGACTAATTGGAGTATGAAACAATTATGTAAAGTGGATTAGGCAGTTGGTAGGGTACTCGCGAAAGAATCGCCTTAAAATTCTTAATAGTTAATTTATTAAAAATGGTGGAGCCAAGGGTACTCGAACGACTTATGTGATTCGTTCAGCGTAGAAGTGACCATAAGCGAACGTTAAGGTTCAATTGGTTAAAGTCTAGTTTCTTAAGCGACCGGGGTTTAATTCCGACTTATGTTGTTGTTCATAGGTTATCGGACCCATTCTAACCTTAAGTCTATCCGGGAACACTCAGGCAAGTTTTCTACCCGTTATACTGTTGTTGTGATGTATATATGTATATGCATTATCTTGTGATAAGTGCATGAATGTTATTAGCAAATCTTGCGATATATTGGAGCATGCTGATATGGTATATATGCATATCTGTTTTGTAATCTTGATATCTAATGATTGATTCAATTGCTTATAAGTTGCATAATACCTATGCTAGAGATAAGCAGTAGTTGTGTATACCCTTAGTATAGGGGACCCAAAGGTGAACATATTTCTAAACCGGGAGTCGATGTTCCCGAGTATAATATATATATATATATAGAGAGAGAGAGAGAGAGAGAGAGAAAGAGATATATATAGTTTTCAAAACTATTAATCGAATAAGGTTTATTCGATAACTTTATTTTATTTAATGAATATTATTTTGAATATTCATTCGAGGACTTATGACTCCGTTTAGTTTATTTAATGAATATTATTTTGAATATTCATTCGAGGACTTATGACTCCGCTTAATTTATTTAATGAATATTATTTTGAATATTCATTTGAGGACTTATGACTCCGCTTATTTATTAAATAATATTCTTTATTTTATTAAAGAATAATATTTTGATAATCAAACTTATTTTCGATTATTCAAATAAAGATCATACTTCCGTATAAGTATATCTTTGGTTATTTAATATGCATTTCAAGTATGAGTTTTAAAACTTCTACTTCAATTATTTTTATAAAGATTATTCTTTATGGAAATATTATTTAAATAATAATATTCAGATATTTTCTAATATATCGGGACTGATTTATTTCATTAAATCAGCATTACTCCAAACATTCTTAAAAATGTTTTCGAGTCTTCAAAATGATTTTAAAAGTTAGAGCGGATCCCAAAAACTCGTTTCAAAATTTAAGATCTTTCTTTCGAAGGAGACTTGAATATTCGCTCAAAAAAATCTTAGGGATCCGGCTCTGTGGTGTATTTTATATTTGCAACGAGGTTATTGTTTTGAGAAAACAATTTGATTACTTGCTCAATGTACGGGAAGTAAGTCCATCTAATTGAGTCGGCATAAGCGACAAGTCGGGGTACGGTCTATGAAGGTGTAAGAGGCTGGGTGACAGTCCATCCACGCGTGAGTGGCCGTGTAACGGTCTAGCGCGAGGTCCTAATGTGACCAGGGTGATGACCGGCGAGGAATTCATCCATCTACAGTAGAAAAGGTTACTTATTGGTATCTTTGCCTGATCAGCAAGATATCGGGTTTATGCCAAAATTCTTTTCTTTCCAAAATTCATTGGATATTACAACTCTGTTCATACTTTACATGACAGAGGTTTTCAGGAAATGTATGAGAGATATATATGGATATATATCGGGACTTAATGAAGTATCTCGTAACTTCATTTCATTCAATAATTTTTCAAAGATTGAATCTATTCAAGTCTTATCTTGTAGTCTCATCTGGGTGATGAACTTTTGAAACTAATTATAACTTGAACGGTGGTAGTTCAAGTAGTATTCGGAAAGATATAAGTATATTGGAGTATCTTGTAACTTCATCTTTTAAACTTATATCTAGTAAATGATTATCTTGTGCATGTCAAAGATTTTCAAAAAACGTTGAGACAAGGTTAGATATATGAGATCACCTTGCAACGATATTTTTATATAGTTATAAACTGGAACTCTGTGTTTATTATGCATGGAAGAGGACTTCCAAGATTTTGAAAAGTATATGTACATATATACTGAATATTTTGCGACTTGGTCGCGTTAAGAGATCAAACATGGTTCATTTCTTCTTGATCAAGACTTTCATGAGTACTATGAGAATGCTCATATATTATTAATTATTATACATATTATTTCGGTGGGCTTGTTGCTCACCCTTGCTTTCTTCTTTCATCACACAATAACAGATAGACAAGATGAATATGATCAAGCTCCCAATTCGCGAGCGGATAGGAACGTTCCGTAGTTTCCTGTAGGCGTTGATGCCTTTGTAGCTGAGGTAGGATCTACCAATAGGCTAGGCTTTCAACTTTTGTTGTACCAGACTTATGTATATTTATGAATTATAATAATGGCAAAGAATATGTAAATTTATTCAGAAACCCTTTTAAGGTGTAATGGCATATAATTGTGGAATAAAATGACTCGTGTTATTTTTGGATATTCATCTCTGAGACTATAACTTGTGGTGTGTGTGTTTATTGTGGGGTCACAGTACGGAGTGATTGATTGTTTATTAAATTGGGTGTTATTAAGGGAAATGGAACTCGTGATAACCCAGATCCCCGACCCCGGATTTAGGGGTGTTACACTTTGGAAGAGGAAATTCCACTCCTTTCAACTGAGCAAGGCTTAGAGGGTTCTTTGTAGAGTCATTGTTAGATCTGTTGTTGGGCTTGAGAACCATAGGTTTCAGATTCTTTGAAGAAGTCTCTCCACCCTTATTCATCCTTACTGGCTTGAGCTCCATAATGATTGGCTCCACCTTTGTGCTATGCTTCACAGATTGTGATTTTGAGGTTGTAGAGCCAAACACTTGTTTCATCCTTTCATCAATTCTCCTCCTTTGCTCTTTGACTTTCATCTCAGCTGCTGCTATCTGGATTAGATCAATTCCATCAAGCTTTCCTTTTATTTGAGGTGTTGGAGAAGTGGTGATGGCAGGAACTAGCACTTTAGATATTTGAACTTTTGTTGATGGCTCTCATTTCCCTTCCCTTTTATTCTCCCCCTTTTTGTTATCATCAAGGATAGGGGTCAAGCCTTGTGCTTTTTCCAGCTGCAATAGTAGACTTGTCTGAGATTGTTGATTTTGAAGAATGGTGACCACAGAGTTTTTAATGACTTGAACTCTGTCTTCCAACTTGGTCAGCCTCTTGTTAGCATCAGATTCTCTCCTTAGTCTCAGCAACAAATCTTGCATTGTACCATAAGGCATGACTGAATCCAACTTCTCAGAATTATAGGATTTCAATTCAGCAATATCCTTTTTGAGTTCATCCACACTCAAATTCTGTCTGATGTGCTGCAACTGCAGGAGATGCAGAGAGTCTAGATGAGCTTGAAGAATTGCCTTGATACCAGCATCTGAAGTTTCCTGAAGGGTCTTTTGAATAGCCATGACCTGCTTGACCAAAGCTACACCAAACTGTCCTGGTGTAGATTTTTTTGTCCATGCCCATTCAGGTAAATTTGGAACAGAACTTGGGCCTTCATCTCCCCCTAAGTTCATGCTTCCATCCAAATAAACAGAGCCATCATCATGAGAATTTACTTCAAATTCTTCAGATGGCTCACCAGCTTGAGAAGGCATCCTATTAACAGCAGCTTTATCTCTTTGAAGAGAATCTGAAGTGTGCACTATGTTCAAAGTCTGCTCTGCCTCCACATTGCCCTGAGCAGCCAATAGTTGATAGGCTAAAACAGGATGAGTAAAAGTGTCAGCATCCAAGGAAATATTATCAATTACAGCTTTGTAATGTTGCTGAAATTGTCTTCCCTTTTCAGCATCATCCACAATCATTGACTCACTAGCAATGGTTGGATCCACCCTTATAGCTTCTGTACCTGTTTTTCTCTCATTTTCTCTATATTCTTGCATCAGGGGCTCCCCCTGACTCACACACACCCTCACACCCAAACCCTCACCTACTAAGGTGGCACTCCTCTCACTCACTTTTGCCATGCTGGAAGAAATAGCATGCATATTTTGACTCTCAACCTCTCCTTTTGCCTGGGAGCAACCCAGCCTCTCACTCAAATTATCACTCCCTTCCTTCAATCCTAGAAGTGATTGTACAGTAACTATGTCTTCTACACTTGGAATTGATTCAGATATATGTGTAGAGACTATCAATGGATAGGGAGTATCCGTTGAAGTAGGAACTGATGGTATCAACGGATAACTGCTGTTAAGCTTATCCGTCGAAGAACAACCACTTGTCAACGGATGAGAAATATCCGTTGAAGAAGGAAAAGAATTAGATATTGAAAGTGACATAATTATTGAATCTGTGTGGATTGATTTTAAGTGAGGTGACACAGATTCTTCAACTAAGTCTGAAAGAATAGGCTGATGATCCAACAAATCATCTAAAAGATGATGATCACCAGGATTTGAGTGGGGCTCCTCCCTGAGTTTTAAAGAGGGAAAATCAGGAATTGATGTGAATATCATATCCACATCCAGAGATGGTGATGGAGAATTTGGTGATTGATGTGTGTCTATTATGAGAGAATGGGGTTGTGACTCCACATTTACTAGAGCCACATCAAGCTGAATTTGAGAAGGCAAAGATACAGGTGGATGTATCTGTGCAGTGTGTGCCCCCTGTGTTGAAACTAGGGTTTTAGCCTTCTTTCTTCTTGAAAAGGCTTTGATAGGTGAATGTGTGGCTTCAGTGTCCCTCCCTCTTTTGTTCGGTGTCCCTGGTTGGGGACTATTTTCAATAGCTGCATCCTTTTGGGAGGATGCAACTAGGGATGTGTTTGAATCATTTTGAACCACCATAGTCTTTTGAGAAACTGTGGCTTGGCTAGCTAGGGTACCACTCACCTCTCCCACCTTATCCTGGGGGGTTTCTTGATGTTCACCCCTCCCATCACCACTCACACCCTGTTCACTCCCTTCAGGGTTTATGGTAGTTGTTACAACTGTTGTCTTTTGAGAAACAACAGAGATGGTTTTATTTGACTTGTGTTTTGGAATTTTAGTTTTGATGGCTTTGGTAGGAATCTGTTGGGACAAAGACGCAGATTCCATTGCCACACTAGAAGGCAAAGAAACAATGGGGTTGGAAGAAGTAGGAGTTGCAGAAATATTTACCTCACTTACCTGAGGTGCATTCATTATTGGTAAATATACCAATGGCACCTGGCTGTTGAGGTTAATTCTCAAAAGGTCTGCAAGGACCCTTTTTTTTGTGCCCAGCATTTGAGTTTATTGCTCTCATTAGTTATGACCAAACCTTCAGCAACATGGTTAGCCAAAATCATAAAGAATCTAGCATAGTAGATGTTATGAGGTCTGTTAGCTTTGTTACCTAACCTGGAACCTAATTCTAGCATGACATAGTTGCTAAAATTAAAGTACCTATCAGAAACTAGCATATAGAGCATATTAACTGTAACGCCCCCAAATCCGGGGTCAGAAGATTTGGTCGTCACTATAAAACTTCAATCCAAATTAACCTGTTAAATCAATAAATAAATGCCAGCGGAAGATAATTATCATCTATGACCCCAAATTAATCCAAGATCTTTTAAGGTTATAGTTCTAGAAACAAGATATCCAAATTCCACAAATAAATTTTTCTCACTTTCTTTTAAAACTCATTTCAATAAATTCCAACTCAAAACTAAACCCACTAGTATAACTTCAAAATGAAGTATACTAGGCCCAAATAAAATATACAACTATATATAATATAATATAAACAACTTTATACAATAAAACTTACACTAGTCCGTAAACCCTGGACCAACCACCTTCCAAAAGCTTCTTCTTTGCTTCCTCGAATTACGCAGCTAAACAGCGCAAGCTAATCCTCACTGGAGGTTAAATTTGAAAACAGGCAAGTATGAGCGAAAGAAATGCTCAGCAAGTTAATTATAACATATATAGGGTCGTCTTGATATAAAACCGACATCTGCATCAGCGCAGAACATTTAAAAATCATAATTGCTGAATCATAAAATTATAGTAGTGGAACCCCAGAATTGATTCCTTAATTGTATTCAAAAGCATTTTGATATTCTTGAGCGACATGCTTCAGCAATACTTTGAATCTTGACGAGAATAAAACTCGTAAAAATAGTGTTTATGGAAATATCGTAAACCACAATAACATGAAATAATGAATATGTATTGAATCATAAACTTTATTCAAAACCGAACTCTGGAAACTAATACTTATCAATGTTCAAGAAATTCCTAACTATTCAGTATCCATCATTATCGACTAAGTTTCCATAGACTTAGCCTGCTAAACCAGCCTGATAAGGACGGGTTAAATAATTAAGAAGATCCCAATTCATTCAAAATTCTAATTATCACTGAGCAACAAATGCTGCAGCAACAATCTGAACTTCGAATTCATTTATAAACACTGTAATTTTCCCGAAACTGAGTGCTAAGAAATTAATTCATAATCATAATTTCTTTTCAAGAAGGAATGCCGTCAATGGCGATCAACAATAAATTAGACTGGATACTAGAAACCAACATATGCACTATAATCTGCTGATCAGTCAGAATATAGTGCGGATCTATACCCAACTGCATAGACCCAACCAACATAAGGAGTACTCAGGCAACTATGGCCTAAAGGGTCCGGTTCATCTCCGTCCCATAGGATCCAGCTCATCACTGGTCCTTATATATATATAGTAACCATTCAGTCCGTGGAGTATTTTGATGTCAAATCACTTTGGGTACTTGCTCAAGAGAGCAATCGATGATAAAGGAATAATAGTGAAAGGAACTTGCATAAATAAGAGTAATTGCAGCGAAATATAAAACAGTTTAACTATTCTGAACTTAAAATAGGAACAAATAAATATTTGCAGTATTTAAGGAGAAAGGTTAGGAATACTTGCCTTTGGGTTTTTAGCAGTTAGTCACACTCGCAAAAAAACACAAATATCTCATGATGCTTTCTCAAGACGTCACCATTTCTTATTCTTAATTCTTTGATATGCCGCTAATGCGGTTACTGCGGTCTGATATGAAATCTTATCAAACTTCAGTTTTGATCCCCAACGTCTGGTTCTATCCGTCTCGAACAATCCGTATCTACCGAAATACTATGCAACTCTCCCTTTCTCTTGCCTTTGCTTGGTCTCACGCCCTTAATGCCCAATCCTATCATAAGTAAAAAGATACTACTTTAGTATCCTTCTGAAATGATTATCTTATTTCTACCCTTTCGTGATATATATGTATATATATATATCACATAACAGGTCGCACATATTATAGTTTAAAACTTATTACCAACTCAGAATATTATTTAACACGAGAACGCGCAACTTATGATAATATTTCTACGAAAAATTCGGCATGACCTATTTGTAATATGGACAATACCCTGAATAACCACACCACAAATACAACCCACAAGTCATTTCAATGTTCTTACCCAAACATATCATATACGTGTTACGACTAACAATCATAACATGCTTTCAAATCATTGAAATCAAATAAGTCAAATAGATTTAGATACAGGGGAATTTTAGAAAATTTTAGCATGAAGTATTCGTAATTAGGACTATCCGCCTGTTTTTCAATTTCACAATTTAATCTTATAAACAAACAAAATAAAGTTGCCTCAACTTGCAGCAACATAAAAGTAAACAAATAAGAAAAGTACCCGCCCAGACTTGCGGCACCTAAACATTTAAGGAAAATTACCCGCCCAGACTTGCGGCACCTAAACAATTAAGTATACTGAATAATTTATAATATTTGAACTTACAGTTATATAATTTAGTCATCACCAATTCAACTTGAGTAAACATTTAAATAAATCACCTTACACATATATCACATAGACTAGTAACTATACACATATTCAAATCACACTCTAATAATTAGCAACTAAACTCAATCTCAAATAGGCATATACTAACATGTATTTTCATAAGACACCTCGTTGCTATCACATATACAAATAACAAGTCAATGTACATGTGCACAAGTCAAGTATGTCATCAAGTATGCTAACTTAAATCTATAATTTAATAAACTAGAAAGCACATATCAAATCACTAACCAACACTTCTATATTATAGGTTCATATATTTAATCTATTAAACAATGACTATCAATCACATATATTAGCACGAAACCATATGTCGAGTTATAACATACAAGTTAACCAGCCTCGGAAGAATGACATTTTACAATACCTAGATGAACTTAAACAGAAAAGTTTAAAACATAAAAGTTGTAGGATATTTAGCGACCTTTCCAAAATGGTAAGGCTCGCTAAAAATGACCAAGTAACGAATTCAGAAACTTTAAAATACACAGCTGCATAAGCAGATTCAGCCCTATTTTCGCAAGTAACTTAGTATTTGAGACTCTTAAATCATAGAATTGATTAATGAACTATAAGTAACAATTGTAGATCCTGAATTAAGCTTTTAAAATTGGTATAGTTCAAAGTCATAGCTAAAATAATGAATTTACTACGAATTTTTGAAGTCAGGATGTATCAAACTGAAATAACAGGACAGATTTTACAAATGGCAGATTTTATCATAATTGCAGGCCGAATTTGGAAAAACACAAAGAATGAAAATTGTAGATAATTCCATTATCTTTCCAGAGAGTGCAAAATCATTATCATACGATGAACTAGTTAAAAGCTACGAATTTAATAAGAACTCAGCTTATTTCTAAACGGATTTGACAACACAATTCACAACATATCATGCATATAACTCACTAATAATCCTTCAAATAACTATGTATAAATCTGAAAATTTTGTAAAACAACTCAAAATACCAAGACTGAAATTTAAAACCACCATAAACTATTATAACTTAAACATATATTAACCGGGTCAAGCCATAATCACTTAACGAACCAAAACTCAAGTTATACACTACTACACCTTTGTTATAAATCTTAAAAACCCGGAAATCATCCGTACCAACCGAAATTTCAGATTTTATAAAATCAAGAATAGTAGTTGTCATTTAGACATTCAATCCGCCTAAGAATATATAAGCGAAATTCAACCAAGTATTGACTTACACAACTCGAAACTACACAAAATCAATTAGCAAGTTCATAACTATAATTAACAAGCAAAATCAACCTAAATCAAATAATATTTTATGCCGCCGACTCGCCGGAGTTCATTGTCGGCGGCCGGCTGACCTCCGATCGACCCCAAATCACGGGTGAAGATCGAGGTCAAGCCTCTGGTTCATCGAAGCAGCCCAGTTCTCGTACTATCAAGGAATTCGCGATCTTCCCAACATCAATTGTAGGATTAAAACAAAAGAAATCAAGCCGAAGATATATATGTATGTATATGAGGGTATATACCTGATTGAGGGTTAAATTCAGAGGGTGATTGAATTAAAGAACGGAAGAAACAAAAAGAAAAAGAAGGAAAGAAGAGGGAAGGAGGAAAGGCGGAGAAGCGGTGGAGTAGAGGCGGGGGAGGGGAGCAGCGACGGGGAAGAAAGAAAAAGCTGGGGGGCTGTGTTTTTGTTTGTTATTGTGTTTGTTTGTTTTTTTTTTTCCATTACTCCTTCCCAACAAGAAAGTGACACGCAGCCAAACCCATCCTAAAATCAAACGCGTGTAATAGATAATCACGAAGATTCTGAAACCCGGTTTAACCCGAAAGTTGACATTAACGGATCGAGGTGCAGACAAAACAATTCCAGAAAATTACGGAAATAGTCTTAAAATATTACAAATATCCCGAAATTTATAAAAACATAAATTTCGTAATTTTAAAATAATTTTTGAAATGCCATTTATACCCGCTTTTAGCAATTAAACGATTCAACGCGCGGGTAAAATTAATCCTAAAAATTCTCAAAATAATTTTAAATTCTCGGAATATTCCAAACTTAAATAAATATGAGTTTCATAATTTTTGATGAATTTGGAATTAAATACGAATTTTACAAATAAATGAAATCAGAAAATCACACAGGGCTAAATAATTGATGAAATAATGATTTCTAAATTTTATAAAATCCCAAAAATAATTATTGTAATTATAAAGTCATAAAAATATTTTTGAAAGATAATTTAAATATTTATGAAATTAGATTTTCAATAAAATCACTTTTAAAGACAAAAACAAAATGATACGACTCAGTAATTAATAATACAAATAATCCTCAATCACAACTAAGTCACACACAATTAATATTACATACAACATATAGCAGACATAATATCCATCCAATCCCTAATATTACTAAACGAACTCAATTTACCGATATCAATAAATGATCGGGTTTCAAATAAACTTTTGAAATTAATACATTTAAGGAAATATTTTCAAATATTAACAAGGACCGATATAACACTCAACAATTAGCACATTACCAATTAATAACACAAACTCGTCAAATAGGAATAAAATATCCACCGTTTTATTCCTTCTAAATCAGAAAATCACATAAACATATTCAAATATTAATAATAATAATATCTGAAAATATGGGATATTACATTAACAAGAGATGAAGTTATGGCATCAAAATTGCTAATCTTCCCAGAGAAAACCTTGATAAAGGCATCTCCAAGAAAACTCCATTCTTTCCTAAGGCCATTTCTTCTAATGCTCCCTAAGCTAGCAGAATCAAAAGAATAGCCTATGGAATCTAACATAGCAGATACATCATTATCAGTGTGTGGTATCATGGCATTATTCTCAGGTAGCTTAAAGCAAGACTGTATATCATCACAGTTAATACAGTAATCCTTATCTTTGAGAGAGAAAGCAATGGTCATGTATGTGGAGTTGAACTCTGCTGCTGTCCAAATCTCCTCAATTACCTCACAATAGATAGTTGGGGCTTCCAGCATTGCATAGCTTAGTTTGCAGTTTTTGATGAAGTCCATCATCTTGTGATAATCTGAGTGGGCTTCATTCTTTTCCACCAAGGCTACGAAATTGTTCTTTTCATAAACAAATCCAGACTGAGACATAATCTTGACTACTGGTGCCATTGTTGTGAGTAGAGGTTGCAGAGAAAAATTGAGAGTTTTGGGAGAGAAAGAGAATAAAAGCTTTTGAAAAATAGCAAGAAAGCGTAAAGTGAAAATAAGAATTCAAGGGGCTTTTATACTTTCTCGAATTAAAACATAAATAGAGTGATTAAATAATACTTTTAAATAAATTACAGCTGTTTGAGAATAAAGAAAACTGTAGAAATTCTGAAAACTGCTTTTAATATACATACATACAACTGTGTATATATGTATCAACGGTTAAGTAAAAGAATCAACGGCTGTGACTCACTTAAAGCAGCTGATGTGACACTTCAACGGATGAGGTAAATAGTTATCCATTGAAGATTAACACAATTTTATCCATTGAAGGATAAAATTACGAGAAATGTATTTATCTTTTAACGGATAATGATCATCTGTTGATAGAACAATTTTGGCTTTCAACGGATAGGGAATATCCATTGATAGAATAAACTTTACTTAAAGCTAACTTTGTTCTTGCAACAAATTTATTTCAGGCTACAAAACAGATTATAATGAGGACATGAATTTATGAATAATTAAGCATACCTAGCTCACTTACTAATCTTGTGAATGTTGATTCATCAAGTGGTTTGGTAAATATATCTGCAATCTGCTTTCCACTTGGAAAAAATGAAGTTCCACTGTACCATTCATCACATGTTCCCTTATGAAGTGGTACTTGATGTCAATATGCTTGGTTCTTGAGTGCTGCACTGGATTTTCAGTAATGGCATATAGGAATTTTGTCAACAGTTATCCCATATTCATATAGTTGATTCCTCATCCACAGTATTTGTGCACAGCAACTACAAGCAGCAATGTACTCAGCTTCAGCTGTTGATGTAGAAACATAATTTTGCTTCTTGCTGAACCATGACACAAGCTTATTCCCAAGAAATTGACAGGTGTTAGTTGTACTTTTCCTGTCTATTTTGCAACCTGCATAATCTGCATCTGAGTAGCCAATTAGATCAAAACCAGACTCTCTAGGATACCAAATTCCTAGATTTGGAGTCCCTTTGAGATATCTGAAAATTCTTTTAATAGCCACTAAGTGAGATTCTTTAGGGTCAGCTTGAAATCTAGCACAGAGACATGTAGAAAACATTATATCAGGTCTACTAGTAGTTAAATATAAAAGTGAGCCAACCATGCCTCTATAACTTGTAATATCCATAGACTTTTCAGCCTTGTTTAATTCAAGTTTGGTGGCAATGGTCATGGGAGTTTTTGCAGATTAACAATCCATTAAGTCAAACTTCTTTAAAAGATCATAAATATATTAGTTTGACTGATGAAAATTCCACCACTAACTTGTTTAACTTGTAAACCAAGAAAATAAGTTAGCTCTCCCATCATGCTCATTTCATATTTACTTTGCATTAACTTAGCAAACTTTTTACAAAGCTTATCATCTGTAGAACCAAATATAATATCATCTACATAAATTTGAACAAGTATTGTAGAGCCATTAACATTTCTAAAGAAAAGAGTTTTGTTAACAGTACCTCTTGTGAAGTAATTATCTAGAAGAAATTTTGACAAAGTCTCATACCAGGCTCTAGGTGCTTGCTTTAGTCCATAGAGTGCTTTCAACAGATAATACACATAGTCTGGAAAATTTGGATCTTCAAATCCTGGAGGTTGGCTTACATAAACTTCTTCCTCCAATTCTCCATCCAGAAATGCACTCTTGACATCCATTTGATAGACCTTGAAATTGACATGGGCTGCATAGGCTAGAAAGATTCTGATGGCTTCAAGTCTGGCAACTGGAGCAAATGTCTCATCAAAATTTATTCCCTCTTGTTGAGAATAGCCTTTAGCAACCAATCTGGCTTTATTCCTTATGACAATGCCATTTTCATCCATCTTGTTTCTGAATACCCATTTTGTGTCAATAGAGCTCTTGTTCTTTGGCTTGGGTACTAGCTTCCATACTTTGTTCCTCTCAAATTGGTTTAGCTCCTCTTGCATTGTTAAAATCCAATATGGATCCAATAAGGATTCTTCCACTCTCTTAGGTTCCTCTTGTGATAGAAAACTACTATATAGACATTCATCTTGAGTAGCCCTTCTAGTTTGCACTAGATGTAGCATCACCAATTATCAGTTCAAAAGGGTGATTCTTGGTCCATTTCCTTTGAGGTGGTAGATTAGCTCTAGATGAGGTTGCCTCGGTATTGTCATGATGTGAGATAGAATGTTGATTGGTTGAAACTCCCCCTGAGTTGCTGATCCTTTGAAAGGAATTGGGAGTTCTATTACTTGATGAAGTGAAATGATTATCCGTTGACAGACTGTGATCAACGGATGCTTCATTATGAACTTCAACGGATGATACACTTTATCTTTCAACGGATGCTGCATTGCTTCTATCAACAGAAGGTGAATTATGACTTTCAACGGATGCAGCATTCTGTGCATTGTCCAAAGGCAGATTTTGAATTCTTTTCGAGGTGCCTTCTCCATCATTCTCATATTCACTATCATCACAATATATCTCAATGTTGTCAAATTTTAGTCCTTCATGATGTCCCTCATCTGTTAGTCAATCAATCTTTTTATCATCAAACACAACATGCACAGATTTCATGACAATGTTGGTTCTTAGATTGTAGACCCTATATGATTTTCCAGCAGAATAACCAACAAATATTCCTTCATCAGCTTTTGCATCAAACTTTCCTTTATGATCTGGTTGATTCCTTAGAATGTAGCATTTGCAACCAAAGACATGAAGAAAGTTTAAGGTTGGTTTTCTTCTCTTGAACAATTGATAGGGAGTCATGCCTTTTGCTTGATTGATTAGAGAAATATTCTGAGTGTAACATGCACAGTTAACAGCCTCAGCCCAAAAGTATGTTGGGAGTTTTGACTCTTCAAGCATTGTTCTTGCAGCTTCAATTAGTGACATGTTCTTCCTTTCCATCACACCATTCTGTTGTGGAGTCCTTGGAGCTGAGAACTCATGCATGATCCCATTTTCTTCACAAAACAACTTCATGGTTGAATTCTTGAACTCAGTTCCATTGTCACTCCTGATATTCCTTACTTTGAAATCTGGATGATTGTTGACTTGCTTGATATGATTGATAATGATTTCACTAGCTTCATCCTTTGATCCAAGAAAATAAGTCCATGAAAACTTTGAGAAATCATCTACAATCACTAGGCAATATCTTTTCCTTGAAATTGACAATACATTGACTGGTCCAAAAAGATCCATGTGTAGCAGTTGTAATGGTTCATCAATTGTTGATTCAAGCTTCTTACTGAATGGTGCTTTCTTTTGCTTTCCTTTCTGAAAAGCATCACACAGTCTATCCCTTGTGAATTCCACTAAAGGCATTCCTCTAACTAAGTCCTTTTTGACTAGATCATTCATTGTCTTGAAATTCAAATGGGATAGCTTCTTGTGCCATAGCCAAGTACACATTTATTCTGCATCTGTAGAGTTGAAGTCAGCCAAGTACACATTCCCTTTTCTAACTCCAGTTAGAACCACTTTGTTGTCCTTCTTATTTGTGACAACACAGGCTTCAGAATTGAAGGAAACAGTATTCCCTTTGTCACATAGTTGACTGATGCTCAATAGATTGTGTTTGAGACCATCAACTAATGCAAGTTCATCAATGATGACATTTTCCTTTGAAATCAAGCCATATCCCATGGTGAACCCTTTGCTGTCATCTCCAAAGGTTATGCTAGGGCCAGCTCTCTCCTTGAACTTTGTGAGCAGGGTGAAATCTCCTGTCATGTGCCTTGAACAACCACTGTCCAAGTACCATAGATTCCTTCTTTTTCCCTGGTTGTTTGATGAACTAGTTTCATTTTCATCAGAATTATCCATCAGGGCTAGGTTGACATATTCCATATCATCATCTTCATTGGCTCCATCTGCTGCCCAATCATTTTGAGTCAGAAAAGCTCTTTCCTTTTGTTTGAGTAAATCGAAATATTTCTTTTTATAATCAACTTGCTCAAATTTCTTCTTATCAGAGGATGGCTTTCTGCACTCATTTGCAAAGTGTCCACTTATGCCACAGTTATAACATTTGAACTTTGATTTGTCCACCATGTTCTTGTTTGACTTAGTGAATTTTGCATTTTCTGAATTTCATCTTTGCAAACCTCCTGGACAGATAAGCCAGATGTTCATCAACATCATCAGAGTCATCTTGACTGGAATTGTCTTCAAGCTCAGCTACTTGCTCCTTTCCCTTGCTTGATTCTGATTTGCCTGTGCCAATTTTGAGACTTGGCATTGTCTTTTCTTCATTCCTGGTTTCAATCTTTTCATTGTCAGCTATAAGTGCAACTGATCCACCTTTTCTTTTTCCCTTTTCCAACAGCTCATCTTGCTCCATCTCAAGTTCATAGGTCTTCAAAATTCCATATAATCTTTCAAGTATGAAGTCCCTATAATCTTGAGAATTTCTTAGAGAAACAGTCATAGGCTTCCATTCCTTTGGTAGAGACCTCAGAAATTTTAAATTGGAGTCCTTGACTTAGTACACTCTGCCATATAGCTTTAATCCATTCAACAGTTTCTGAAATCTGTTGAAGGTATCATTCAATGATTCTCCTTCTTCAAAATGAAAATATTCATACTGTTGAATAAGAAGCTGCATTTTGTTTTCTCTAACTTGCTCAGTACCTTCACAGATAAGTTGCACAGTATCCCAAATTTCCTTAGCAGTTTGGCTGTTAATGACATTGTCAAACATATCTTGATCTAGGCCATTAAATAGAATGTTCATGGCTTTCTTGTCCTTGTGAACCTCTTCAATATCTTCAACAGTCCATTCTGCTTTTGGCTTGGGAATAGACTGTCCAACAACAACTGTTGCATTAGCAACTGTGGCCACCTTGTGAGGGATGTGAGGACCATTTTCGATGCAGTTGATGTAGCTTTCATCTTGAGAGAGAAGATGTAAATGCATCTTCACTTTCCAGTGATGATAGTTATCTCTTTCCAGGATTGGAATCTTTACACCAATATCCTTCTTACTCATGATGTTAGCAAAATAGATCTTTAAACTCTTTGTATATTAAGAGATGGCTCTGATACCAATTGTTATTCCCAGTGGACTAACAATGAGATTTACAGAAGGGGGGTTGAATGTAAATCTCAAAACTTTTTCAAGTTTTGAGCAGTTTCTAAGACTAAGTGTTTTGATAAACAAATATGTGTGAATTGCTTTAAGCTAATACAGACAGATATATATTCAAGCACAAATGTAAAGAACACAAAGAACTTAAAAACTTTTCTGGTGGATATGTTGTTCCACCAGAGATGTGTTATTTCAGAAAATCTGTGAATCAAAGAATTGATCACAGCTGCGTCCTATTACAAACTAGATGATTTTCTCTCTGGATTTTTCTAAACAACTCTGGAAAATTCACCATCTAATTACTAGCTGCTACTTGGTTTATATAACACCAAGTTTATAAGTGAAGACAAAACTGTAGAATATAATTAAAAAATTCTTCACATGTTTCTTCTTTATTTCTCTATCCAATGCAATTTAGGTTTAGCTGTGAATCTTTGAATACTTCCTTGTTTGCACCAGAATGGAAATGCTGCTTTTTCTTGATTCCTCCTAGAGGCTGCCACATTCCAGTTTGTCTCTGTCAACCCATGTGCCTCTGTCAGCTTATGAATTGTCACTATCAACTACTATTGAACTTAGCATCCGTTGAAGCTTTTATCCGTTGATGGCTTTTTCCGTTGAAGCATTAGCAGTTGAAGCTTTATCCGTTGATGCACTCATCCGTTGATGGATGTTATCCGTTGAAGCTTTAGAGACATCCATTGAAGCTTTGTTTCTCTTCCATTGAAGGCCTTTAATATCAGTTGATACTACTTCACTTACAAAATTACAAGGCATGAAACATTTACAGTTAGCCCTCCTATTTGCATATCCACTAGTAGTCAACATGACTTATAATTTCTCACAACATCTAAGAATTATAACTTAAATACAGAGAATGAAATGTGCTACAATACTAAACTTATTTCTAAGTAAAGCTACTCCTTCAACGGATAGCCAGAATGGACTTATCCGTTGAGGCTACAAACACCAGATTTCTACTTAAGTGTTTTGTTGAACTTATCATCAAACTAATACACATATTCCTAACATAAAGATACTGGTTCATCAGTAGATATTACTAACTACAGAGGTATGATTGGCTCTTTACTCTATTTAACTGCAAGTAGACCTGATATCATGTATGCTACCTGTCTTTGTGCAAGATTTCAGGCTGATCCAAGAGAACCTCATTTAATACCTGTGAAAAGAATTTTCAAGTACCTCAAGGGTACAACTGATCTAGGATTGTGGTATCCTAGAGAATCAGATTTTAAGCTAATAGGTTACTCAGATGCAGATTTTGCAGGATGCAAAATAGACAAGAAAAGCACTAGTGGAAGCTGCCAATTTCTTGGAGGCAGATTGGTTTCTTGGTTTAGCAAGAAACAGAAGTCAATTTCCACATCAACTGCAGAAGCATAATATATTGCTGCAGGAAGCTGTTGTGCACAGATTTTTTGGATGAAGAATCAGTTACTGGATTATGGGTTAGAATTTTCTAAAATACCTATTTGTTGTGATAATCAAAGTGTTATTGCTATGACAGGTTGTCACACCCCCATCTTAATAAACACAATATATAACTATTACAATATTTAAAAGAAAGTAAATATAACCGAATCCAAGATCTTATAGTTTAGGGTTTGGAACAGCCCAACACTACCATCTATTACAACTGATTTTAAATAGCGAGTCCTCACACAAAACTACTATCTCTTATTCTACCTGAGCTCGAACATAAGCATCAGCATCACAGGTCTTACGGGCAGTCTGTTTGAATCTAACCATAGCTGCTAGCTGTAATATCAGGGTAAAGGAAGGAGTGAGCCAAATGCTCAACAAGTGCTAACAGTACGATACAAAACATAAATCGAGATATACATTAAAGAATGACAATGGAAAGACATAACCAATGATAACGAGGGATAAAACTATGGGTGATGGCATCATTTTTGCTTGTATCAAAACAATTTCAAAATCATATCTTAATCAAAATCATTTTATGACGCTACGAATTACAGTCGGTAATCAGCCGCGAAGTAATCCCGAACCTCGCTGGGTTCTAAAATATTAATGGGAATCCCTAGGCAACTTTTAAGCCTAATATAAGTGTGGAAAGGACTCGCGTCTCAGTCCAGATCCACCATTCAAAGAAAACATTTATCCCCCTTTGGGACTGAAAACCCACATTTTATTTATTTTAAAAACTGATGCCGAATTATAACAAAATCTCTTTTTACAGTAAACATTTTTATCAAGGGATTATAGATCAACTCGAAACACGGGAAATATGGTACTAAATCTCAGGGCCATGATTCACAAAACTATACTCTAGTAAAGTAACTGAATGGTTTTCATATATCAAAGATTTAGATAAGGGGATTTAGTGAGGCTATTGGATATTATAAAAGGGTAATGCCAAATTGGGCTTTAAGCAATGGTTTCTCATCAAGGTTCAAGTGCTGGATCATCAAGAATGTAAGCTTCATGAATACTAAGGGTGTTAAGGTATGCAGAAATGATCTTTAGGTCAGGAAATATATATCAGAATTGTCAAGCTTTAGGATAAGAAAGAGGATATCAATCAATGAGGAATCACGTTGGTAAGTATCTGACTATCAGAGTTCAAGGTAAGGTTCTATAGGGGTTCAAGTATCAGGATGAGATATTAATACTTAGGAATCATTAGCATGTTAATCAAGAGGATCAATCAAGTATTATAACAACTCTTTATTTTATCATGGCATTCAACTATCATGAAAAGACTTTTGAACTACTTACAATACGTACTCGAGGGTTCATGGCATCTCTATATAATTCAAAGATAAACATAAGATACGCTCGATTTAATATATCAAATGACACAGGATAGTTGTAGCAATGTATGAACTATTAGCAGTAAATACGAAGGTCAAGTTGAATCCCTTGCCTTGAGAAAGGCTCGTCTGGTCTGACTGGTAGGAGCAACTGGAGCTTCACTCGACCTTTATGGCAAGTTTTCCCTCGTCTCGAGATCCTACATAAATAATAATAATCCTCATTATAATATATTCTCACCAACTTAACCTATTTACAACTCGAAATTAAACACGGATGGCACTTAGGCCTATATGCACTTAATTTTATATTCACTTTTAAATTACAATTGTACACACATAGCCACATAATCACATATCATATATTAATACCAAATAACACCATATACACCATAATGCAACACTAGGCTTGGATGATCTCGACTCACAACTTAAGTCACTTGGTCGCTAAACTAGACAAAGTCTTCAAATTTTGGCTTCCTAACTCGATGTGCCTTTACTAAACTATCCAAAACCTATTGACCATCACCTGTGCCTTTTGCTCTACTGACCTTATACTATCTTACAACTATGGTGGTCAACCTAAATCTCACTCCTAAGTGTTCTAAAACTATGTGATAAGTGAAAGTGCTCACTGGTGCAAATTTTAGAATGACAACTATGGTTTCTTGAGTGCATTAGACACTCTTAAACTACAAGTTTTCCTTCAAAACTTTTAAACAAGACTCTCCTGACCTAAGGGAATCTCCTAAATTTGATGTGGCTCAAGGGCCTGGCTTGGGCCTTCTTGGGCCTAAGCTAAAAGTCCAAGGTTCCCTTATTTTTCTGGGCAGAAAATGCCCTGACTTGAATTAACTTGTGACACATGCTTCTAACTCATATCCTATGAACTATGGTTGGAAAAACTTCTCTGACACTCCCTCTAACTAAGGCCTAACAGGGCCTAATGAGGGCCTACCCATGATATGGTCAAATCTCCCTATTTCTAAGTTGCAACAAAATTGTCCCCTGCTGGACAGATTTTGTTATTCTACTTGTGCACCTAACCAAATGACATGCAAACCTCCAACCAACACCTAAAGCCTTTTATATACTCCAAATATTAACTTCTGGTGGCTTGGGCCTCAAAGTGCACATCAATGACATGGTCAAAACTCACTCTAAACCTCAGGGTACTAAACTGATTTTCTGCAGAAATTATAACTCTCATGTCTCCAAGGTTTTGACTTGACAAACTCAACTACCAACAACCCAATACCCAAACCAAGAATTAATCATGGTGATCTACTGAACTAACTCCCTTATTCTCAAAATAACTTTGGTGGAGATCATCCTTACTGTAATAACCCCAATTTTTGGAAATTTTTGAAACCCTTATGAATAGTGTTTTTGCTGAATGAGAAAACTGTTCATGCCACGCTATGTAGGGGTTCTGTTATTGATCTTATGGGATATTATTAGTACTCTATGTGGTATATAAGTGTATGTAAAGATCGTCAGAATCCAATTCTGAACACTTTGATTTTTCCCGGAAATCCACTAGATACGGAGAGAATTGAGTATAAGGTAACAGGATAAAAAGGATTTAAATTAAAGGATTATAAGAGAGGATCATAAAAGGAATACAATATATTGAGAAAGGTTAAGGGAACCTAAGTAATAAGATCCCGGGTATGATCCCTCAAACGATAAACGAGAACGAAAGATAAGCGAACCGTAAAACAAATAAGTGACCAAGAGACAAGCTTGTACAAGAAGCCAGGGATTGTGACATCATCAAACCACAAGGTGTGGACAAGTGGGAGCATTATGACATGTGCAAGGTGACATAGGCATGACAAGAAAGGAAGGAGATGTGGTGACTTTTTAACCACACAAAATCAAGGGCAACTAGGTAATTTACTAAATCAAACACAAAAACCAAGCCAACCAAGCCAAGCAAAATCATTTTCATCAAAAATCAAAAAGAAACCAAGGCATGGTTCATCATGCTCTCGGCTTTTACTATTGCAAATGGGCAAAAATTTCAAAATTCAAGATCCAAGCTTCCTAAATTGGTGAGTAAATTCCCTAATCATCTTCATGCTTAGTTAGGGCTATATCATGAGTTTAAGCCATTAATTCCTTCTCAATCTTCTTCATTTAATCAAAGAAGAAGACTATGAATAGTGTTTTCAAGTTTTTAACTTGAAGTTTTTCTTGTTTTTCTTGAAGATCCAAGCTTTCCTAAGACTTCTCAAAGCTTCTTAAGGCTTCCTAGCTCCTCCCACCACTTCAAGGAAGGTATACCATCTCCAAACCCTAGAACCCTATGTATTATCAGATGATTTTACTTAGTAGGATGATATTGTAGCTTGTTGTTGTGATTTAGAGTTTGGGATTTGGAACGGTAGTGAAATGGAATGGTAAATGTTGTGGTTTTGATTAAAAGAACTTAAGTATGATTAAAGTTAAGCTTAGGCATAAGTATGAATGATTAAATTGAATTGGTTGGGGTTGTTATGATGTGATGAGGATGGATGTTGGTTGTATGTTGGAATTGAGGTTGATTTGGAATGGGTTTGAATGGTTTAAAATATTGGAAATCGCGTAAACATAGTCGTCGTAACGTCTGATTTTCTTTGGACTGTTTTTGTGCATAGCATTAGGACCCGAGAACCCCCTGCTAGATTATGACCACTGCCATGCTTAGATAGCTCATGTTACGAGCTTCGTTTTGATATGTAGTTCGTTCGATTCCGATGCACGGTTTAGGAGAAACGACCGTTTCAAGTAACGGCGTTTCGCGAACGAAACTTTTCCCCTCGCCTTACTTTGAAACATAGGTTAAAGACCCAAAAAGGGTTAATTAATGTATGAAACATTTATGGTAAGTGTGCTAGGCAGTTAGTAAGACACTCGTGAAGGAATCGCCTTAAAACTCGTAAAGGTTAAATTATTAAAAATGGTGGAGCCGAGGGTACCCGAGTGACTTAAGCGAATCAGTGAGCGCAAAATAAGCGTTAGAGTCTAAGTTAGTTAAAGTATAGATTTACAAGTGACTTTGGTTTAATTCCAACTTACTTGTTGTTTATAGGTTACCAGACTCGTCCCGAGCCATTCGTAACCCCAGTCGCTCAGGCAAGTTTTCTACCCGTTATACTGTTGTTGTGATGTATATATGTATATGCATTATCTTGTGATAGATGCATGTTGGTTAATTAGCAAATGTTGCGATATATTGAAGCATGCTAATATGGTATATATATATATGCATGCCTGTCTCATATTCTTGAGTTATATATCTGTTGGTTCAGTTGATAATACCTATGCTAGAGGATAGCGGTAACTTGCATATACCCTTAGTATAGGGACCCAAAGGTGAAAATATTTTCTAAAACCGGGAGTCGAGGATCCCGAGTAGATTTTGTATATATGGATATGGATATATATATATATATATATATTTATATATATATTTATATATATATATGGTTATAGTTTTCCAAACTATTAATCGAATAAGGTTTATTCGATAACTTTAACTTTATTTTATTATTGAATATTATTTCGAATATAATTTGAAGGCGTATGACTCCTTTTATTTATTTATTTGAATATTATTTGAATATTCATTCGAGGACTTATGACTCCTTTTATTTTATTAATGAATATTATTTTGAATATTCATTCGAGGGCTTATGACTCAGTTTATATTATTTATTGAATATTTTTGAATATTCATTTGAGGATCTATGACTCCGATTATTTGCTGAGATATATTCTTTATTTTATTAAAGAATAAGGTATAAATAATCAAACTTATTTTCGATTATTCAAATAAAGATAGTACTTTTATATAAGTATATCTTTGGTTATTTAATATTCATTTCAAGTATAAGTTTTAATACTTCTACTTCGATTATTTTTATAAGGATTATCTTTATGAGAATATTATTTAAATAATAATATTCAGGCATTTTTCTAAATATACTGGGGACTGATTTACTTCATTAAATCAGCTTTACTCCAAACACTCTTTAAAGTGTTTTCGAGTCTTCAAAATGATTTATAAAAGTTAGAGCGGATCCCAAAACTCATTTTTATATTTAAGATCTTCCTTTTTAAGGGGATTTAAATACTCGCTCAAAACCTGGGGAATCCGGCTCTGTGGTGTATTTTATATTCGCAACAAGGTTGCTGTTTTGATAAATGAATTGATTACTTACCCAATATTCGGGAAGTAAAATTCTTGGAACAAGTTAATCCATTAACAGGCATCGCCTGGGAAATATCGGTGAGTTTTCCTTTCCAACTAGATACGACTTCTTGGTGAAGCCGTATCAACAAGTTTCTACTTGGGGAAAGGGGGAACGAGCTTTACGTTTCAGAGTCATGGATTTCATCTGAACTAGAAGTGGCATAAGTGGCCGAGTAGCGCCGGCCCAGCCTTATTATATTGGCCCAAATGGCCTGGAAGTTCCGCTAAGGCGGTCCATTCCTTAGGAGTTCAGTGTTCGGTTGACAAGTAAATCCGACAGGTTCTCCTCTACATGTAGAAAATGGTGGGGTTGCACTACTACGACTGATCATCGTAAGTGGTCTTCCTGGCGCGGCAAACTCCCGTAATGAGTTCATCATCCAATTGGATATTTCTGCAACACTACCCAGAGCATTTCGATAGAAAGGCTACAGTTGGGCGATTGTTGAGTGTTGGCAGGGTCAAGTTTTCAAAATGATGTTTGCATCAAATGAAGTATCTCGTAACTTTATTTTATTTTGATGATATTTTAAAGATTTAATCTATTCAAATCTTGTCTTGTAGTCTCATATATGTGATGAACTGTTGAAAGCTCATTATACTAGCTTCATAAATGATATAAGTATAGTGAAGTATTTGGTAACTTCATCCCTTGTTTCTACTTATATCTAGTAAGTAATTATCTTACTCGTGATAAAAGATTCTAGTAAGTATCCATTTAGATACTTATATTATTGTTATCACTACATATTATCTTGCGAGCTGTAAGGCTCACTCTTGCTTTATTTCTTCATCACACAACAACAGTTAGGAAAGATGGCCAGACTCCAGCAGACCCAGCGCAAGCGCGTGGGAAGCATCCCGCGTCTTCCCGATGATGTTGTGGCTGCTATAGCTGCAGAGGTAGATCTATTGGTAGATCAGGCATTCTATTTTTGAGAATCAAATTATGTATAATTATAACTTGTGGCAGATAATGGCAATTAACTGTAAATTTATCAAGTAATCATTTTGGGTTGTAATAACTTTTAAATTATGGATTTAAAGACTTGTACTTATTTAAATTTCATCTCTGAGACTATAACGGGTTGTGGTGTGTGTTAGTGTGGGGTCACAGCATAAGGTTATTATTATTAATTAAGTGAAGTGATATTGTGGAAAGAAAGACCGTGACGACCCGGATCCCCGACCCCGGATCTGGGGGTGTTACAGAAATGGTATCAGAGCTAAGCGTTATAAACCTCAGAGATGATGGGACGTTAAGATAATAAGTTCACTAAGATAATAAGAACTCTTGCCAAGTTCATAGTCGGACTACCTAACGTAGTACTGATAGTTAAAACCCTTATGGGAACCCTTATAAATGTAGCGATAGAAGCGTAGTTCGTTATCGTATAGAGTAGCGGGACTCCGAACCCTGAGGTTGAGGAGCAACAGCGCGATGATGTTTTATTACTAATTGGAGATCAGATTGTGGATCCGATAGAGTGTCCTAATGCAGGACCGGATGATGTTGATATTGAGGATGTAGTGGTTGAGGATGTTGTCCTAGAAGGGATAGTTGCTGAGAAGGATCCCATGGAGGATCCTGACAAGAATGAATAAAGGACCACTGATGAATTGATGACCATGGTTAGGTCGACTACCAGAGGTAGGATTGGTCGGTCACTACCAGAGGTTCGTTCAAGTTTGTAAAGATAGTAGCCCCTTTAACGCGGCTTACTCATAAGACTGAGAAGTTCGAATAGGCAGAGAAATGCGAGAACAGCTTTTAAGAACTGAAGCAAAGGTTGGTGACGGCCCCTATGTTGGCGTTGCCGGAGGGAAAAAGGAGATTTTGTGATTTGTAAGTGACGCTTCGCATAAGGAATTAGGGTGCTTCTTATATAGCACAGCAAGATAATCGCGTCTGCGTCAAGACAATTAAGGGAATTTAAAATTCGATATCCCCACCCATGAGCTTGGGCTCGTGGCAATAGTTTTGCCCTAAAGATTTGAGGCACTACTTGTATGGAGAGAAGTGTGAGATTCACAAACCATAGGAGCTCTAGTACATTCTTACGTAGAAAGAGCTCAACATACGCCAGAGGAGGCGGTTAGAGCTAATCAAGAATTATGATTGGGAGATTCTTTATCCTTCGGGGAAAGCCAATATGGTGGCTGATGCCCTTAGTAAAAAGGAGAGACTCAAGATGATAATGTCTTTTGGAGAGTTTATAAGAGATTTTGAGAAAATGGAAATAGTAGTGAAGGTAACCGGAGCCGGTACCGAAAAGCTGTTTGAGATAGCAATACAACCCGAATTATTGGAAAAGAACATATTGTGCCAGTAAAAGTGATGAATGAAGGCAGAGAGCCAACAAATAGATATGAGATTAATACCGAGAGAGATGATAAGGGAATAATGAGGTATTCCTATAGAATTTGGGTTCCAAATGTTTAAGAGCTTAAAGATGAAATCTTAGATGAAAGCTAGTTTGAGGAATAAGAGTTAGAGCAAACCCTGAACGTGATAGTCAGGGAGGTTGCCACCAAGACAAAAGGAACCCATAACATGATGAAGTGGAAAATGAGGATTTAAATTATGTAAGATGACCCCAATTATGGGGAGTAGGAAGAAATATTTAGACTGAGGAATCAAAAGTCGAGTAAGGAAAGGAGACCCGAGATGGTACCCCTATACGGCAATTCATGGACCTGTCTAAAGAGAACTTAGACTATTATCCCCAACCACCACCCTGAGGAGACAGTGCGGTGGGAAATTCTTTCATGACCTTTAAGTCGCTAAGCTCTCAGAGTTCCAAGGAACAAGCTGACCCAGTCGAGGCAAGAGCCTGGCTAAAGGAAATAGATGAATCATTTGAGACTCTAAATGATTGACGAACCACAAAAGACTGTTTTGTCACTTACCCTCCTAAGAGAGAGACCACCCGCTGGTGAAAGGCCAAGGAAGACACGGAGCAAGAGATTATAATAAACTGATTTAAGTTCAGTCAATTGTTTTCAGGAAAGTACTTCCCAAGGTTATGGAGATAGTGTAAAAGCTTAAGAGCCAGAACAAAGGCAGACGAGTATGATGAATTGTGAATCTAAGTTATAAAAGTTATCAAGATTCGTTCTGAAGACACGAATCCAGAATGACGGGATGTTTGAAATTAATGCTTATATTGTGTTGGTTCATGAAATAACGATAAGAGAAAGGAATATAAAGGCAAGAGAGTTTGAGGAATGATAAGGGAGTTGGGTATGAGGAAACCCTAAAGACTCGTAGAAATAGAAATAGAAGAGTATGTAATCGTCAGGATGAGGGTGATTCACCATGAGTTAAAATTGATGGTTGAAGGCATAAGAGTTATGTATATTTTATCCCCTTTAAGTTGGGAGGATTCGAGGAAACCTTGAGGTAATTCGAAGGATAAATAATGAGACGCGGATAGACTGAGGAGACAAGAAAGTAAGAAATTAAGAAAATTGGATGAAGGAAGTGACCTTCAAGAATGGGAAATGTAAGACCGGTGGCTTGATACCCAGAAAGGGAGACGCCAGGTATGAAAGATATCCCAACATTGAGGTGACTGTTGAGATAAACAACAAAAGTAAATAAGGAATTATTAAGAAGAAGTTCACGTTGAACACGACCAATATCTTCCAGAACATCCTTGTTATCGTTACCAAATTAGGCAAGACAAGCGGATAACCGTTGTTATCTTTTGGAGGCCATATGAATTGACCTCAATTTGAATAAGGATGTTATTATGAAGTTAGGTATAGACTATTGAGGTGGGAATGATGAATATGATAATCTATCAAGGAAATATGACTTGATTTATTCGTGGAAGGATGCAGGTACCTTTTAAAGGTGGAATTAAGGATAGAACATTGGTAACTTAAAATGAATCCTAGGGGACTGCATAAAGGTTGGCATGTCACCCTTAATAGGGACAGTATGAGTTTTGACAGTATGATTGGGAAAGGGTTAAGGTAACAACAACCTTTAAGAATCAGTGGAGAATTTTTTCAGAAGTATATAGACAATGATTCTAGTAGTAGTAAATGGTATTTTGATATGCCCTGTATCTAAGGAATACAGGAGGAACGATTCAAGGATAACCCTAGAGGTTTTACAAGGAGAAAGGTAATATTCAAAATTTTCAAGAATAGAAATGTTGATAAAGGAAATATGACGTAATTATATTGATGCCAAGTGGGGCACGTGTTAAACCACGAGAAAGTATGGATCAGACCAGTAAAGGTCGAAATTGTTCAGGGCAAGTAGGACCTAAGATAAAAGATGTTCTAAGTATGATTGAGAGTCAGTCGTGACAGTGATTAACCTCTAAAGATTGAGGCAATAACTTATGGAAAAATGGTGATATTTTTTTTTACTTATCAGATTTTAAGGAAAACATCTTCACTCAAGCAGTGATCGGAAATGAGGTAGAAAATTTAGTTGAAGGTGGTTAAAAGACATTGACTGTAAGGAACTATTACTATCAGGAAAGGCCAAAGAGGTGGCCGACACTTTAACGGTAAAAGGAAAAATTATAGGCACGTGTGCCAAAAGAATACAGTGATGATGGTTAAAAATGTGAAGGTTGAATTATGGTTTGGAAGATTGACATTCCTTCTGATGACTGTGTAATACCCAACCGTAATAGTAGTTGGTAAAGGTTTAATTTGTGTAATCGCCATGAACGGGCTATCTATCTTAGAAGGTCCTATCTTGAGATAAGCCAGGACCATGTTTCAAAAAGGACCAAACAAACCTTTGAGTTAAGTCTTCTATTGAAGGCATATGATTAAGAATGGTATTAACCTGCTATCGGTGCTTTGATTGAAACTCTTCTGCAATTTTATATGCTTCATGTCATGTATGTATGTCAGGATCAGGAGTGTTCTCCATGAATCATGAATGGTGATTATGTTACCTCCTTAGAAGGATTTGATACGACATGTATGGACTCCGTATGGTTAGCTATTAAGACTTCATGGAAAATGAATGACGACAGTAGGTCAGTGGTGGACCATAGTAAGGCAGCAATGATTCTGCGAGTATTGAGCTGATTACAACCGTGAGAGTTGTATTGGAATGGGTGTTGATATTGAGTACCACTAATCGGGTCGTGGTAGTGTATAAGTTATCATTGATAGACTAATTAAGTAGAGTATCTACCTAGTGAATAATTATTCTTTCTTATCAATAGAGAGTCGTATTATTATACGAGGAAGGTTGCGGTGCAAGCATAGAATTCTAGTAACGATGATGTATAGAATGAGATCCCAGATTCGATTTTCGATGTCGAGGGAGTTTCAAAGGTGATTATGTATAAGCTCGAGGAAGAGTGTGGGTCCATAGAATGATGGACGGGATAGCGAAAATATTTAGGCATGGGAAATACGAGGCTATAATGCTTGATGCTGATATAAATACGTATATGTTTTGTTCTCCTATGACAAACCTCTATAGTTAAGAGGTAGGTTCCAAGCCAGATATTTTGTGGCAGTATATTTTTTTCATATATACAATTCTCTTCAGTTCGTTCTTTTCTCTTCTTTTCATTTCATGTAAGCTGAGAAGAACAACCCTTCCAAAAGGGGAGGTATTGCCGAATGACTATCTATCTGTGTGATAGAAGCCGAGTAGGATACCAGCTATTGTTTAATTGTTTGTCAAGTACTAAAGGCTGGCCACCTTCTGTACTAACTATGCGATATAACAAGTGTTCATGATCATAGTGATCTCTCAACAAATTCCTTTACTTCTATTTGATTGATCAAATTTTGGAAAATAGAAACAACTGAAAAAGGAGTAATAAAATTGTGATAGTATTCGGGATGGGAACACATTCGTGATACTAAGGTTGACGTGGTTATTAAAAGGTTAAAGAACGCTAACGAGCAAAAGTATAACCAGTATAATATTAGAAACGGAAGGTGATAGCGATTACGAACTGGAAAAGAATGGGTATTGAGAAGCAAAAGCTATAATGATTAGAAGCTATGATGAGAGTCTGTGTAATAGACTTGAAAGAATTTGGAATGATCACTTAACGCGGATTAAGCTATCTTACGACAATAGATCATATGTAATTATCGAGATGTCGCCTTATGAGATCCTTGAGGGAAGACAATGTCAATCTCCCTTATGTTAGGATGAAGTTGTAGAGCGTAAGATGCTCAGACCAGTAGTGGTCTAAAGGACCAAGGATATAATAGATCTAATCAGAGGATGGCTGGTAGTAGCCCAAGATGGACATGATAAGTATGTTGATTTGACACGAAAGGATAAAGAGTACGAAATAGGGGACCTAGTAATGTTATAGGTATCCCTTGGAAAGGATTGATGAGATTCGGAAAGAAAGGAAAGCTAAGTCTACAATTTGTTGGACCCTTGGATATATTAAGACGTTTGGGAAGTTAGCATATGAGCTAGCCCTAACCCCGAACATGTAGCAGGTCGTAACGTGTTCCACGTATTAATGTTAAGGAAGTGTAATTCAGATGCCAGACAAATAGGGGCATATGAGCGCATAGACATGCAACCAGACGTAACCTATATGGAGCAACCAGGAAGGGTTATAGAGTAAAAAGGAACGAGTGCTTAGGAGAAGGGTTATCAAACTAGTAAGAGTTTGATGGTAGAACCACAATTTGGGAAAATTGACTTGAGAGTTAGAAAGTGCAATACTAAGAAAGTATCCCTATTTATTTCTATCTGATTCCGGGACGGAATCCTTTTAAGGAGGGGAGACTGTGATAACCCCAATTTTTGGAAATTTTTGAAACCCTTATGAATAGTGTTTTTGCTGAATGAGAAAACTGTTCATGCCACGCTATGTAGGGGTTCTGTTATTGATCTTATGGGATATTATTAGTACTCTATGTGGTATATAAGTGTATGTAAAGATCGTCAGAATCCAATTCTGAACACTTTGATTTTTCCCGGAAATCCACTAGATACGGAGAGAATTGAGTATAAGGTAACAGGATAAAAAGGATTTAAATTAAAGGATTATAAGAGAGGATCATAAAAGGAATACAATATATTGAGAAAGGTTAAGGGAACCTAAGTAATAAGATCCCGGGTATGATCCCTCAAACGATAAACGAGAACGAAAGATAAGCGAACCGTAAAACAAATAAGTGACCAAGAGACAAGCTTGTACAAGAAGCCAGGGATTGTGACATCATCAAACCACAAGGTGTGGACAAGTGGGAGCATTATGACATGTGCAAGGTGACATAGGCATGACAAGAAAGGAAGGAGATGTGGTGACTTTTTAACCACACAAAATCAAGGGCAACTAGGTAATTTACTAAATCAAACACAAAAACCAAGCCAACCAAGCAAAGCAAAATCATTTTCATCAAAAATCAAAAAGAAACCAAGGCATGGTTCATCATGCTCTCGGCTTTTACTATTGCAAATGGGCAAAAATTTCAAAAATTCAAGATCCAAGCTTCCTAAATTGGTGAGTAAATTCCCTAATCATCTTCATGCTTAGTTAGGGCTATATCATGAGTTTAAGCCATTAATTCCTTCTCAATCTTCTTCATTTAATCAAAGAAGAAGACTATGAATAGTGTTTTCAAGTTTTTAACTTGAAGTTTTTCTTGTTTTTCTTGAAGATCCAAGCTTTCCTAAGACTTCTCAAAGCTTCTTAAGGCTTCCTAGCTCCTCCCACCACTTCAAGGAAGGTATACCATCTCCAAACCCTAGATCCCTATGTATTATAAGATGATTTTAATTAGTAGGATGATATTGTAGCTTGTTGTTGTGATTTAGAGTTTGGGATTTGGAACGGTAGTGAAATGGAATGGTAAATGTTGTGGTTTTGATTAAAAGAACTTAAGTATGATTAAAGTTAAGCTTAGGCATAAGTATGAATGATTAATTGAATTGGTTGGGGTTGTTATGATGTGATGAGGATGGATGTTGGTTGTATGTTGGAATTGAGGTTGATTTGGAATGGGTTTGAATGGTTTAAAATATTGGAAATCGCGTAAACATAGCCGTCGTAACGTCTGATTTTCTTTGGACTATTTTTGTGCATAGCATTAGGACCCGAGAACCCCCTGCTAGATTATGACCACTGCTATGCTTAGATAGCTCATGTTACGAGCTTCGTTTTGATATGTAGTTCGTTCGATTCCGATGCACGGTTTAGGAGAAACGACCGTTTCAAGTAACGGCGTTTCACGAACGAAACTTTTCCCCTCGCCTTACTTTGAAACATAGGTTAAAGATCCAAAAAGGGTTAATTAATGTATGAAACATTTATGGTAAGTGTGCTAGGCAGTTAGTAAGACACTCGTGAAGGAATCGCCTTAAAACTCGTAAAGGTTAAATTATTAAAAATGGTGGAGTCGAGGGTACCCGAGTGACTTAAGCGAATCAGTGAGCGCAAAACAAGCGTTAGAGTCTAAGTTAGTTAAAGTATAGATTTACAAGTGACTTTGGTTTAATTCCAACTTACTTGTTATTTATAGGTTACCAGACTCGTCCCGAGCCATTCGTAACCCCAGTCGCTCAGGCAAGTTTTCTACCCGTTATACTGTTGTTGTGATGTATATATGTATATGCATTATCTTGTGATAGATGCATGTTGGTTAAATTAGCAATGTTGTGATATATTGAAGCATGCTGATATGGTATATATATATGCATGCCTGTCTCATATTCTTGAGTTATATATCTGTTGGTTCAGTTGATAATACTTATGCTAGAGGATAGCGGTAACTTGCATATACCCTTAGTATAGGGACCCAAAGGTGAAAATATTTTCTAAAACCGGGAGTCGAGGATCCCGAGTAGATTTTGTATATATGGATATGGATATATATATATATATATATATTTATATATATATATGGTTATAGCTTTCCAAACTATTAATCGAATAAGGTTTATTCGATAACTTTAACTTTATTTTATTATTGAATATTATTTCGAATATAATTCGAAGGCGTCATGACTCCTTTTATTTATTTATTTGAATATTATTTGAATATTCATTCGAGGACTTATGACTTCTTTTATTTTATTAATGAATATTATTTTGAATATTCATTCGAGGGCTTATGACTCAGTTTATCTTATTTATGAATATTTTTGAATATTCATTTGAGGATCTATGACTCCGATTATTTGCTGAGATATATTCTTTATTTTATTAAAGATAAGGTGTAAATAATCAAACTTATTTTCGATATTCAATAAAGATAGTTACTTTTATAAGTATATCTTTGGTATTTAATATCCATTTCAAGTATAAGTTTTAATACTTCTACTTCGAATTATTTTATAAGGATTATCTTTATGAGAATATTATTTAAATAATAATATTCAGGCATTTTTCTAAATATACTGGGGACTGATTTACTTCATTAAATCAGCTTTACTCCAAACACTCTTTAAAGTGTTTTCGAGTCTTCAAATGATTTTAAAAGTTAGAGCGGATCCCAAAACTCATTTTTATATTTAAGATCTTCCTTTTAAGGGGATTTAAATACTCGCTCAAAACCTGGGGAATCCGGCTCTGTGGTGTATTTATATTCGCAACAAGGGTGCTGTTTTGATAAATGAATTGATACTTACCCAATATTCGGGAAGTAAAATTCTTGGAACAAGTTAATCCATTAACAGGCATCGCCTGGGAAATATCGGTGAGTTTTCCTTTCCAACTAGATACGACTTCTTGGTGAAGCCGTATCAACAAGTTTCTACTTGGGGAAAGGGGGAACGAGCTTTACGTTTCAGAGTCATGGATTTCATCTGAACTAGGAGTGGCATAAGTGGCCGAGTAGCGCCGGCCCAGCCTTATTATATTGGCCCAAATGGCCTGGAAGTTCCGCTAAGGCGGTCCATTCCTTAGGAGTTCAGTGTTCGGTTGACAAGTAAATCCGACAGGTTCTCCTCTACATGTAGAAAATGGTGGGGTTGCACTACTACGACTGATCATCGTAAGTGGTCTTCCTGGCGCGGAAAACTCCCGTAATGAGTTCATCATCCAATTGGATATTTCTGCAACACTACCCAGAGCATTTTGATAGAAAGGCTACGGTTGGGCGATTGTTGAGTGTTGGCAGGGTCAAGTTTTCAAAATGATGTTTTGCATCAAATGAAGTATCTCGTAACTTCATTTTATTTTGATGATATTTTAAAGATTTAATCTATTCAAATCTTGTCTTGTAGTCTCATCTATGTGATGAACTGTTGAAAGCTCATTATACTAGCTTCATAAATGATATAAGTATAGTGAAGTATTTGGTAACTTCATCCCTTGTTTCTACTTATATCTAGTAAGTAATTATCTTACTCGTGATAAAAGATTCTAGTAAGTATCCATTTAGATACTTATATTATTGTTATCACTATATATTATCTTGCGAGCTGTAAGGCTCACTCTTGCTTTATTTTTTCATCACACAACAACAGTTAGGAAAGATGGCCAGACTCCAACAGACCCAGCGCAAGCGCGTGGGAAGCATCCCGCGTCTTCCCGATGATGTTGTGGCTGCTATAGCTGCAGAGGTAGATCTATTGGTAGATCAGGCATTCTATTTTTGAGAATCAAATTATGTATAATTATAACTTGTGGCAGATAATGGCAATTAACTGTAAATTTATCAAGTAATCATTTTGGGTTGTAATAACTTTTAAATTGTGGATTTCAAAGACTTGTACTTATTTAAATTTCATCTCTGAGACTATAACGGGTTGTGGTGTGTGTTAGTGTGGGGTCACAGCATAAGGTTATTATTATTAATTAAGTGAAGTGATATTGTGGAAAGAAAGACCGTGACGACCCGGATCCCCGACCCCGGATCTGGGGTGGGTGTTACAGAAATGGTATCAGAGCTAAGCGTTTATAACCTCAGAGATGATGGGACGTTAAGATAATAAGTTAACTAAGATAATAAGAAACTCTTGCCAGGTTCATAGTCGGGCTACCTAACGTAGCACTGACAGTTTAAACCCCTTATGGGAACCCTTATAAATATCGTGATAGGAGCGTAGTTCGTTATCGTATATGGTAGCGGGACTCCGAACCCTGAGGGTTGAGGAGCAACATCGCTATGATATGTTATTACTAATTGGAGATCGGATTGTGGATCCGATAGAGTGTCCTAATGCAGGACCGGATGAGTTGCTATGAGGATTTAGCGGTTGAGGATGTTGTCCTAGAAGGGATAGTTGTTGAGGAGGATCCATGGAGGATCCTGACAGGATTGGATAAAGGACCACTGATGAATTGATGACCATGGTTTGGTTCGACTACCAGAGGTAGGATTGGCGGTCACTACCGGAGGTTCGTTCAAGTGTTAAAGATAGTATCCCCTTTAACGCGGCTTACTCGTAAGACTGAGAAGTTCGAATGGACAGAGAAATGCGAGAACAGCTCTCAAGAACTGAAGCAAAGGTTGGTGACGGCCCCTATGCTGGCGTTGCCGGATGGAAAAGGAGATTTGTGATTTATAAGTGACGCTTCGCATAAGGAATTAGGGTGCTTCTTATATAGCACAGCAAGATAATCGCGTCTGCGTCAAGATAATTAAGGGAATTTAAAATTCGATATCCCCACCCATGAGCTTGGGCTCGTGGCAATAGTTTTGCCCTAAAGATTTGAGGCACTACTTGTATGGAGAGAAGTGTGAGATTCACAAAACCATAGGAGCTCTAGTACATTCTTACGTAGAAAGAGCTCAACATACGCCAGAGGAGGCGGTTAGAGCTGATCAAGAATTATGATTGGGAGATTCTTTATCATTCGGGAAAGCCAATATGGTGGCTGATGCCCTTAGTAAAAGGAGAGACTCAAGATGATAATGTCTTTGGAGAGTTTATAAGAGATTTTGAGAAAATGGAAATAGTAGTGAAGGTAACCGGAGCCGGTACCGAAAAGCTGTTTGAGATAGCAATACAGCCCGAATTATTGGAAAAGAACATATTGTGCCAGGTAAAAGTGATGAAATGAAGGCAGAGAGCAACAAATAGATATGAGATTAATACCGAGAGATGATGATAAGGGAATAATGAGGTATTCCTATAGAATTTGGGTTCCAAATGTTTAAGAGCTTAAAGATGAAATCTTAGATGAAAGCTAGTTTGAGGAATAAGAGTTAGAGCAAACCCTGAACGTGATAGTCAGTGAGGTTGCCAACCAAGACAAAAGGAACCCATAACATGATGAAGGTGGAAAACTGAGGATTTAAATTATGTAAGATGACCCCAATTATGGGGAGTAGGAAGAAATATTCGACTGAGAAACAAAAGTCGAGTAAGGACAGGAGACCCGAGATGGTACCCCTATACGCAATTCATGGACCTGTCTAAAGAGAACTTAGACTATTACCCCAACCACCACCCTGAGGAGACAGTGCGGTGGGAAATTCTTTCATGACCTTTAAGTCGCTAAGCTCTCAGAGTTCCAAGGAACAAGCTGACCCAGTCGAGGCAAAGAGCCTGGCTAAATGGAAAATAGATTAATCATTGAGATTCTAAATGATTGACGAACCACAAAGAACTATTTTGTCACTTACCCTCCTAAGAGAGAGACCACCCGATGGTGAAGGCCAAGGAAGGCACGGAGCAAGAGATTATAATAAACTGATTAAGTTCAGTCAATTGTTTTCAGGAAAAGTACTTCCCAAGGTTATGGAGATAGTGTAAAGCTTAAGAGCCAGAACAAAGGCAGACGAGTATGATGGATTATGAATCTAAGTGTAAAAGTTATCAAGATTCGTTCTGAAGACACGAATCCAGAATGACGGGATGTTTGAAATCAATGCTTATGTTGTGTTGGTTCATGAAATAACGATAAGAGAAAGGAATATAAAGGCAAGAGAGTTGGGAATGATAAGGGAGTTGGGTATGAGGAAACCCTAAAGACTCGTAGAAATAGAAATAGAAAAGTAGTAATCGTCCGGAATGAGAGTGATTCACCATGAGTTAAATTGATGGTTGAAGGTATAAAAGATACATATATTTTACCCCTGTAAGTTGGGAAGATTCGAGGAAACCTTGAGATAATTTGAAGGATAAATAATGAGACGCGGATAGACTGAGGAGACAAGAAAGTAAGAAATTAAGAAAATTGGGTGAAGGAAGTGACCTTCAAGAAGGTAAAGTGTAAGACCGGTGGCATGATACCCAGAAAGGGAAGACGCCAGATATGAAAGATATCCCAACATTGAGATGATGTTGAGATAAACAACAAAAGTAAATAAGGAATTATTAAGAAGAAGTCACGTTGAACATGACCAATATCTTCCAGAACATCCATGTTATCATTACCAAATCAAGAAAGAAAGTGGATGACCATTTGTATCTTTTGGAGGCCATATGGATTGACCTCAATTTGAATAAGGATGCTATTATGAAGTTAGGTATAGACTATCGAGGTGGGAATGATTGAAATAAGACACCCTTATCAGGGATATATGACTTGATTATCCATGGAAGGATGCAGGTACCTTTTAAAGGTGGAATTAAGGATAGAACATCGGTAACTTAAATGAATCCTAGGGGAATGCATAAAGGTTGGAATTTCACCCTTAATAGGGACAGTATGAGTTTTGGACAGTATGATTTGGAAAGGGTTAATGTAACAATAACCTTTAAGAATCAGTGGAGAAATTTTTCAGAAGTATATAGACAATGGTTCTAGTAATAGTAAATGGTATTTTAATATGCCTTGTATCTAGGGAATACAGGAGGAACGAATGAAGGATAACCCTTAGAGGTTTTACAAGGAGAAAGGTAATATTCAAAATTTTCAAGAATAGAAATGTTGATAAAGGAAATATGACGTAATTATAATGTTGCCAAGTGGGGCACGTGTTAAACCACGAGAAAGTATGGATCGAACCAGTAATGGTCGAATTATTCAGGGCAATTAGGACTTAGATAAAAGATGTTCTAATTATGATTGAGAGTCAGTCATGACAGTGATTAACCTCTAAAGACTGAGGCAATAACTTATGGAAAAATGGTGATTTTTTTTACTCATCAGATTTAAGGAAAGCATTTCACATAAACTGTGATTGAAATAAGGTAGAAAATTTATTTGGAGGTGGTTAAATGACATTGACTGTAAGGAAATTTTACTATCAGGAAAGGCCAAAGAGGTGGCCGACACTTTAAAGGTAAGAGGATAATTATAGGCGCTTGTGCCAAAGGAATGCAAGTGATGATGGTTAAGCTATGAAGGTTGTATTATGGTTTGGAAGATTGACATTCCTTCTGATGACTGTGCAATACCCAACCGTAATAGGTTGGTAAAGGTTTAATTCGTGTAATCGCCATGAGCGGGCTATCTATCTTAGAAGGTCCTATCTTGAGAATAATCCAGGACCATGTTTCAAAAAGGACTAGATGAACCTTGAGTTAATTCTTCTATTTAGGGCGTATGATTAAGAATGGTATTAACCTGCTATCGTTGCTTTGATTGAAACTCTTCTGCATTTTATCTGCTTCATGTCATGAAGGTACGTCAGAGTTTGGAGTGTTCTTCATGAATTGTGATTGATGGTTATTATGTTACCTCCTTAGAAGAATTGATACGATGTATGGACTCCGTATGGTTAGCTATTAAGACTTCAGGAAAATGAATGACTACAGTAGGTCAGTGGTGGACCATAGTAAGGCAGCAATGATTCTGCGAGTAATGAGCTGATTACAACCGTGAGAGTTGTATTGGAATGGTGTTGAGATTGAGTCACTAATCGGGTCGTGGTAGTGTATAAGTTATCATGATAGACTAATTAAGTAGAGTGTCTACCTATTGAATTTATTCTTTCTCAATAGAGAGTCGTATTATTATACGAGGAAGGTTGCGGTGCAAGCATAGAATTCAAGTAACGATGATGTCTAGAATGAGATCCCAGATTCGATTTTCGATGTCGAGGGAGTTTCAAAGGTAATTGTGTATAAGCTCGAGGAAGGGCATGGGTCCATAAATGATGGACGGGATAGCGAAAATATTTAGGCACGTGAAATGCGATGCTATAATACTTGATGTTGATATAAATACATATATGTTTTGTTCTTCTATGACAAACCTCTATAGTTCAGAGGTAGATTCCAAGCCAGATATTTTATGGCAATAAATTTTTTATGAATATACAATTCTCTTCAATTCGTTCTTTTCTCTTCTTTTCATTTCATGTAAGCTGAGAAGAACAACCCTTCCAGAAGGGGAGGTATTGCCGAATGACTATCTATCTGTGTGATAGAAGCCGAGTAGGATACCAGCATTGTTTAATTGCTTGTCAGTACTAAAGGCTGGCCACCCTTCTGTACTAACTAGGCGATATAAAAGTGTTCATGATCTAGTGATCTCTCAACAAATTCCTTTACTTCTATTGATTGATCAATTTTGGAGAATAGAACAACTGAAAAAGGAGTAATAAAAATTGTGATAGTATCGGGATGGGAACACATTCGTGATACTAAGGTTGACGTGGTTATTAAAAGGTTATAGAACGCTAACGAGCAAAAGTATAACCATATAATATAGGAACGGAAGGTAGTAGCGATTACGACTGGAAAAGAATGGTATTGAGAAGCAGAAGCTCTAATGCTAAAAGCTATAATGAGAGTCGGTGTAATAGACTTGAAAGAAATTGGAATGATCACTTAAGGATTGAGTTATCTTACGACAATAGATCATATGTCATTATCGAGATGTCGCCTTATGAGATCCTTGAGGGAAGACAATGTCGATCTCCCTATGTTAGGATGAAGTTGTAGAGCGCAAGATGCTCGGACCCGCAGTAGTCCAAAGGACCAAGGATATGATAGATCTAATCAGAGGACGGCTGGTAGTAGCCCAAGATGGACATGATAAGTATGTTGATTTGACACGAAAGGATAAAGAGTATGAAATAGGGGACCTAGTAATGTTATAGGTATCCCTTGGAAAGGATTGATGAGGTTCGGAAAGAAAGGAAAGCTAAGTCTAATTTGTTGGACCCTTGGATATATTAAGACGTTTGGGAAGTTAGCATATGAGCTAGCCCTAACCCCAGAACATGTAGCAGTCATAACGGTTTCACGTATCAATGTTAAGGAAGTGTAATTAGATGCCAGATAAATAGAGGCATATGAGCGCATAGATATGCAACCGACGTAACCTATATGGAGCAACCAGGAAGGGTTATAGAGTGAAAAGGAACAAGTGCTTAGGAGAAGGATTATCAAACTAGGCAGAGTTTGGTGGTAGAACCACAATGTGGGAAAATTGACTCGAGAGTTAGAAAGTGTAATGCTAAGAAAGTATCCCATTTGTTTTCTATCTGATTCCGGGACGGAATCCTTTTAAGGAGGGGAGACTGTAATAACCCCAATTTTTGAGAAATTTTGAAACCCTTATGAATAGTGTTTTTGCTGAACGAGAAAACTTTTCATGCCACGCTATGTAGGGGTTCTGTTATGATCTTATGGGATATTATTAGTACTCTATGTGGTATAAGTGTATGTAAAGATCGTCAGAATCCAATTCCGAACACTTTGATTTTTCCCGGAAATCCACAAGATACGGAGAGAATGAGTATAAGGTAACAGGATAAAAAGGATTTAAATTAAAGGATTATAGAGAGGATCATAAAAGGAATATAATATATTGAGAAAGGTTAAGGGAACCTAAGTAATAAGATCCCGGGTATGATCCCTCAAACGATAAACGAGAACGAAAGATAAGCGAACCGTTAAAACAAATAAGTGACCAAGAGACAAGCTTGTACAAGAAGCCAGGGATTGTGACCTCATCAAGGTGGACAAGTGGGAGCATTATGACATGTGCAAGGTGACACAAGCATGGACAAGAAAGGAAGGAGATGTGGTGACTTTTTAACCACACAAATCAAGGGCAACTAGGTAATTTACTAAATCAAACACAAAAACCAAGCCACCAAGCCAAGCAAATCATTTTCATCAAAATCAAAAAGAAACCAAGGCATGGTTCATCATGCTCTCGGCTTTTACTATTGCAAATGGGCAAAAATTTCAAAAAGTCAAGATCCAAGCGTCCTAAATTGGTGAGTAATTCCCTAATCATCTTCATGCTTAGTTAGGGCTATATCATGAGTTTAAGCCATCTAACTCTCTCTCATCTTCTTCATTTAATCAAAGAAGAAGACTATGATAGTGTTTTCAAGTTTTAACTTGAAGTTTTTCTTGTTTTTCTTGAAGATCCAAGCTTTCAAGACTTCTCAAAGCTTCTTAAGGTTCCTAGCTCCTCCACCACTTCAAGGAAGGTATACCATCTCCAAACCCTAGATCCCTATGTATTATAAGATGATTTTAATTAGTAGGATGATATTGTAGCTTGTTGTTGTGATTTAGTTTGGGGATTTGGAATGGTAGTGAAAAATGGAATGGTAAATGTTGTGGTTTTGATAAAAGAACTTAAGTATAATTAAAGTTAAGCTTAGGCATAAGTATGAATGATTAAATTGAATTGGTGGGGTTGTTATGATGTGATAAGGATGGATGTTGGTTGTATGTTGGATTTGAGGTTGGTTTGTGGTTGGTTTTGAATGGCTTAAAATTGGGAAAATCGCGTAAACATAGCCGTCGTAACGTCCGATTTTCTTTGGACTGTTTTGTGCATAGCATTAGGAACCGAGAACCCCTGCTAGATTATGCCACTGCCATGTTTAGATAGCTCATGTTACGAGCTTCGTTTTGATATGTAGTTCGTTCGATTCCGATGCACGGTTTAGGAGAAAACGACCGTTTCAAGTAACGGCGTTTCGCGAACGAAAATTTTTCCCCTCGCCTTATTCAAACATAGGTTAAAGACCAAAAAGGGTTAATTAATGTATGAAACATTTATGGTAAGTGTGTTAGGCAGTTGGTAAGACACTCGCGAAGGAATCGCTTTAAAAACTCGTAAAGGTTAAATTATTAAAAATGGTGGAGCCGAGGATACCCGAGTGACTTAAGCAAATCAGTGAGCGCAAACAGCGTTAGAGTCTAAGTTAGTTAAGTATAGATTTACAAGTGATTTGGTTTAATTCCAACTTACTTGTTGTTTATAGGTACCAGAACTCGTCCCGAGCCTTTTCATCACCCCAAGTCGCTAGGCAAGTATTCTATCCGTTATAACTGTTGTTGTGATGTATACCTTGTAATGCATGATCTTGCGATAAATGCATATTGGTTAATTAGCAAATGTGCGATATATTGAAGCATGCTGATATGGTATATATATATGCATGCCTGTAGTATATTCTTGAGTTATATATCTATTGTTCAGTGATAATACCTATGCTAGAGGGATAGCGGTAACTTGCATATACCCTTAGTATAGGGACCCAAAGGTGAAAATATTTTCTAAAACCGGGAGTCGAGGGATCCCGAGTAGATTTTGTATATATGGATATGGAAAGATATATAGTATATCTATATATGATATTTATTATGTTATAGTTTTCCAAACTATTAATCGAATAAGGTTTATTCGATAACTTTAACTTATATTTATAATGAATATTACCTTGAATATTCATTCGAGGAGTATGACTCCTTTACATTATGTATTGGTATTACTTGGATTTCATTGAGGATGTATGACTCCTTTATTTATTATTAAGATATTATTTAATATTCATTCG